>NW_027296159.1:0-577 GCF_016086655.4 Lepeophtheirus salmonis | reverse complement strand
ACATTGTATATCCACTCTTCAGAGCTCAAGAGAGATAAAACTAAAAAGAGAAAGAAATGTTTCTCATCGATCTCAGAACTCTATAGAGAGGAGTATACATGGAGAGGGAACGCATAGGACGAACAATAAGTTGTATTTTTGACATGAGAAAATTATATTGCTAATTATTCAAAGATTTTTATCATTTGAATTCTTATTGTCACTCTCAATCTTAGGCTCAAAAATAGTCCCACCCATTTCTAATCAAATATTTGAAGAATTCTTGGAATCCTCATCATCACTTTCCTAATACTTCGTAAATTCTGAAATTATATGTATGGTGTGGAAATCAAAAATAAGGAAGACTTCATTCAAATATTCAAACAATTGATCGAATAAACTTAAATCAACTAATTTGAAATTAATCACAGCCCATGGATTCTAAAATATATGATTGCAATTCTAACTTAACAAAAAAAAAAAAAAAATCAGCTAAATCAATTAATTGAAATAGACTTCAATATATAGAAATATATTGAAAAGGACCATCACTAATCAGGATATTGTCATATATATATATATACTAAATATTCACATT
>NW_027296158.1:0-3316 GCF_016086655.4 Lepeophtheirus salmonis | reverse complement strand
GCATTAAGAATAGTAAAGAACCTTCTTACAAAAAAAAAAAAAAAAAAAAATATTTAGTGTGTATAGCAAGCAAGCTCTTTAATATTGTCCTTGATTCACCTTTAAACCCTTCGTTCCTAATCTTTTCACTACTCCGTAGTGTGTTACCTACATCCCGTAGTTAACCACTACATGAGAGATAAAAAAAGTAGGTAGACATACCCTTGTGAGGGAGGAGAGGCTAATTTTGACACCAGTAAAGAAAGAAACCTATCTCTTCGGTTGCAAGACTCTTTTGTATGAGTCTTTGAATTCTATTTTGACACTTTTGGACACCCGACACGAAGGATGACAACCACTCAACGAGACCTTTAATGTGCATATCGAGGTGTAGGCGTGCAGTGTCCATCCTCCAAGTACCGAGACCCTCAAAGCTACTGTCACGCAGCACTGGGACGCCAAACAAAACAAATTTGAGCTCTCTAGCTTACGTATAAGTTGAAAAAATGACAAATGAACGTTATCAATAAAATTTCATTTGCATATAATTAGCAATTGTGCGTATCGTTCATGACAATAGTATGTTGTCACAAAAGCATAAATAAAGGGGGGAGCGAAATCTTTTTTGATGCATTTAATTAGGAGTAATATCGCCGGACATTACTACTTAATTAGTTTTTGCACTAAATCTTTACGATGGATTTAATTCTAACATTTTTTTATTTGTATATTTATTGTCTAATTTTATGATTTTGACATGAGGAAGTGACTGTCGAAACTGAAGCATATTTTGAAGGTATCCATAAATTGTTCTACACCCGTGGTATCGAAAAGCTAGAGAAACGTTGGAATGATTGTATCGTTCTAAAAGGAGATTATGTGGATGAATAAAAATTAATTTGGCAAAAATTTTTTGTTCTCCTATCTAATCCCGGGACCTTTTTTCATCAATATTAAGGGAATAGTGAACTATTGTATGTCAAAATTGGCAAACAAATAAGATGACTTTGTAATTTTCAATCTTTTATTGAATAATGCACTCTTAACTTATTGATATTATAATTATATAAATTTAATATCTCATGAAAACCTGTAAAACATTAATTATTCTTTAATATCATAACTTTTGATTTAAATATTATTGGTCATATAAATATTCTTCATACATTTCCTATCCATTTTCAAATGTATTTAAATACTTCTCATAAGACATACCAAACTACACAAAGTGTTATTTGGTATGTGAAAATAAATTTGTCTAATTTAAAGGAAAACATTGCATTGTGAAAATGATAAATTGATAATGGAATTAAATTTACCTAGTAATTGTATGTATATGATTATTTCATCAACTTCCCGCATATCTAGTGGAAGAAAATTCAAAACTCAATTTCAAATACCCACAGGAATTATCTTTTTCAACTCTCCTTGTAAAGATTATGGTAAATTATTTAAACCTATTAGACACGTTTTTTCAAATGTCTGCATTTACATATTCTGAGATCATTTATTGGTTTTAACCTGAGGTGTCTGGAGGACAATAATGTTGATGTGATTACGATGATAATTCTGTTTGGCCTGTCATCAAAAAAAAAAAAAAAAATCATACACCTAAGTCGATAGAGAATGCTTTATTAAATGCTAAGGGCTACTTAGCAAAGAATATAACTATAGGAGACCCAGCCATAGTTGCAGAGGATATTCGTGCAAATTTAACTTCGACGGTTGCAAGATACGGAGCGTTCAAATTGAAGATTCCTTAGACGACCGAACGTACTTGGGACTGGGCCTCTGATATTATTAGTGGTCTAGGAATTTCTAATACCAGTAAAATAAAATTAATATATGGATATGTGAATTATTTATTTGGTGTGCCTCAAAAATTGTTTCAAGTGCATCACTTTAATAGTCATTCCTACATTCATACCCCAAATTTACTTATTTCTTCAGATTAAGATATTGCATTTTTCCTCGATACAAAAAAGAACACCAAAGCTTATTATATTAATTTGAGAGGTTCTGTGTGAAGAAATTAGAACTGTCTGTAGTTGTATAGGTAGCAATGTATCTCAAACACCTCCAGTTTTATGATTTTTTTTAATCGAACAATAAATGTTATCGCAGCAAGATTCAAAGCTTAGGGAATCAACTTTTCTTTGTGCGGGTTACACTCCAACAGAGGTGGTCAGGCTGACAACAATGCCTCGTAAGACCATCTACAATGTTAAGAAGAGACTAGATCACAAAGGGACGATAGAAAGAAAGGAGGGTTCCGCAAAAAAGCTCATCATTAATGCGGATAAAAACAAAATCGATTCACATTTTGAAATATATAAAGAGAGCGAAGATAAAATTATCCCAAATCTTTTTTTCAAGGAAAACTCTTCGAATTGGAACATTAACTCCTTTTTTAACTTACTTGTTTTTGACCAGTGATTCCCAACCTTTGGGTCCAAATGGGGTCACGACAACAATGCAAAGGGGTCGTTGATTGAGTTCGAGCCGAATGTGTAAATTATTTAAAACCTGCTGAAAAACATTTTAAGACAGTTTTATAAATTCATACCATGAAACTTAGTCTAAAAGTTCCCTAAATAACTCAAAACAACGTTTGAGCCAGTATTGAACATATTTGGTTTCTGTTATTTTCTTAGTCGCGCCACAGCTATTGTTTCTCCCAGCAGTATTATCAAATTAGGCGATTTTTGACTAGATTAGCCAAATTCGACAGGATCTGGCGATTTCATTTCTTTATTTTAGAGGGTAAAATGACGGAAAGGGAGGAGGGGATGAATTTACTCTTAATAGGACATTTATAAAATCTATCCCCGATTTCCTTTATCCCCATTATGCTATAATATAATATAAATTAGAAAGTCCCTTCATAAGAGTAGACTAATTTTTGAGTCTGATAAGTATTTAGGAATACCAACCAACATAATCTCTTTTACATCGTGTCCGGAGATTCTCAAAAATGTCTTATAAGTTAATAAAATGTATAGTTTGTTATGGGTTAATTCGATTTAAAAATCACCCATTAAAACCAACATTGATAGGGCTACATACCCTTTTTTGAGGAAACAAAAAATGTTCACCCTAAATTATTACCCGTACTTGCAACTCCGTCTTGTTGGTAAAGAATATAATACAACTGCTGTCGTAAGAACCTATCAATTCCGTGGATTTCTTCAATATCTGATCCATGGTTAATTTTTCTCTACGGATTGTAATCCTACCCAAAACAACATAAATGTATAAAATAAATCATCGTGATACAACGTTAAGACTTTTACGAACTCATTCATGTCAATCGTCCGTCACTACGTGTCAAGGAATA
>NW_027296157.1:0-653 GCF_016086655.4 Lepeophtheirus salmonis | reverse complement strand
ACTCTTCCCGTTTTGAGCGGAACGTATTATACTGTACCCAAAATAGATGTCCCAACCCATTGAATGTAAATTTAAAATGGGCATAACTTACTTCAAAATTTAGAATTATAAAGAATTTTAAATTCTGTAATCAAAATACTAAAACTTAAAGAATTTATTTATTCATATGGGTTCTTTACCCTTTATTTTGTTACACTACTTTATGCCTCTTTCAAATTCCTAACAGTTATCGGAGGCTTAATATTGAGACATATATTTGTTGACTGCTGCAGCGTTAAAGTACTTGTCCTTTTGCAAACAAGCTCCCCCAACTTTTTATCAAATACTATCCTCCCATTTTACCTTGAAGCAACTGCACTCTTCTTCTTATAGTATGTGTGGATGTGCACCGGTGAATGGTCCTGTGGATTATCTATACCTGATGAAAATCCCATCTGTGAAACCTCTTCACACAATCTTCTACGCGTCAGGTCTAAATGGATGGTGTATATGGATAGCTTCATACATAGCATCCTATTAATTATCATCACTCATCATGGATACAGCCTTCTTCTACTCATCTATTAAAGTTGTTGATCCTACAGAATACAAAATTATGCCTTCTTAGCTAAAAGAGGTAGACAATGTGCCTTATATAAAGCCAGGGGAACCAT
>NW_027296156.1:0-4301 GCF_016086655.4 Lepeophtheirus salmonis | reverse complement strand
TTTTTTATATCAATTTTAAAAATTAAAATTAATTTTAAAATAGATGATTTAAGTTTATTCGATTACTTGTTTGAATATTATTTTAATATCAAAGAATATAGATAATTTGTAGTTACATTTAATTTCCAAACTATTCGTACAATGGCATAATTTGGAAAAATGAAGAAGTACATCAGGAAGTAATGCAGAGTATTCAAACAGTTCTTCAAACAGGAAGCTGGTAAAATCAGAATTCAATTTCAACCTAATTTTTTGGATACCAAAGTTAACTTTAGTTATTTTTACTTAGAAAAATAATTTATATTTCAGCCAAGCTTTCTCACTGGAAAATAAAAATTTCTTATAAATACTCATTTAATCGAATTTCACTGAATTTTTTTTTTTTTGTACCCTTTTATTAAGTATTTATATTATCGACGAATCGAGATACCCCACCACCAGGCTCATAGGATATGACTCCTCACTTCTTTTCAATTTATATTTTAAACAAAAACATTTTGACTATTGTATCAATAATATTTTAGTCCTGTTTTTAACTATAGATCATGAATTTGAACAGAATTTAGTGAGGGGGCTTACCCTTGTGCCATCATTATGTACCTTTTTCTTTATAATTTACTTGCATTGTCATTTGAGGTATTCGATTTTCTCTTAATTGATTAAATAATGACATGTATTATTCGAGATGTATTGAATATAATATTTTTTACGATTAGCAGCCTCCACAAATTTTTGATACAATCAATGAAATAGCTAAAACTGAAGGACTTATCTCGATTTGAAAATATAAATCCTTGAGATATCCGCCTTTTAATTAATACAAACAGAATAGTAAAAGTAATTGCTCTTCTTAAAATAACCCAAATGATTTCATCGACAGAGAACATATATGTCTTAGGATTTGAAGATTTTGATATGATTTGAAGATTGGTCATATCTAAACAAAATAAATACAGAAATGTATTCCATCATTTCTTAGATGAAGTAATGTCATCATTAAATACAATTTAAAAGATATTTGATGGTGATCGTCATCAGAAGTTTAAACTATAATGAAATGTCAACATTTTTTTAATACTATTACCTTGCTACTGGACATTGAAAGTTGAATAAAAATCATCTGGAAGACAAAAATTTGAATCATGTCCAATAGTATTGAATCTTATCAAATGGTTAATATTGAATGATTTACTTCCAATGATAAATTAAATATGGCTTCTTTTAAAATAAAATTATAGGCTAAATAAGTCAAAATTCAATGTATTGTACTATAAAAGGGATTTCTGACTGCATATCTATGAACATTGTACATCTTTAATCATAATGAATCTGGATGCTATTTGAGAAATGAATTTATATCGTTACATTATCCAAAAATATACTATAAAAAATATTAAAAATATTCGTTATAGTATTTGCATGGAAGTTAAATGATATTCAGTAATATTTAATATTTTTTCTATGAAATTTATTTTTAATTTATACTCTTATTTCATTACCTCATTATATGTTGTCCAACAGCTATGTCTGTTCATTTGATTTTTACACTCCACATAGCAGTAATTTTTATTACTGCAGCCACTTGCAGCAATATTTAGTCCTGATACTTTTTTTATTCGTGTTGGAAGTCAATAAAAGTGTTTTTGATCGTTTGAGTGTCCTCTTCAAAAGGAAACATATTGATTATATTCCTATGTATCACTTGAGAAAAGGAACTTTAATGTAACTTTTGAAGTTCGACAACATTGCTTTAAAATTGAAAAAATCTTAATCTCTTTACAAATAAAGAATGTTGTCAATAAAAGCAAATTCTAAGTGGCTATAGAGGTAAAAAAAAACCTCTTTGAAACTTTACAAATATTACTTTTCATCAAAATACAAAAAGAATTGGAATAAACAGGTCACCCTAAAATAGGACACCTTATTACACACGTTAAAAATAAAAAATTAGAAGAAGTTTACTTTTTGTGTGACCTCTGACCTTAAAACTATACTTTATTAAGTTAAAATATTATGTCTATTACTTTAAGTATTAAAGGACTTATGAAACATGATTATGTCCAATGCTACAGTTGTGCACTGAAATGAGAACGTAAAATCTTTTTGGAAGGTTTTCTGACATTTGTATGGAGTTGATTGTCTACTTTGATGGTTTTTTTATATTTAAATAATGAAAAATTGGTGTATGTTTTACAAAAAAACACATTTTGTTTGCTCTTCTCTGACACATTTATTTATAATTTTTAAGGAAAACATTTGTTTCTCACTAACTAACTCAGATAGCAAGCCATTGTGAGTGTTTTATCACAAAAAAAAACAATTATAAGGGTTGTAAAAGTTTTAAATTAAAAAAAAAATTCCTCTCAAAGAAGAAAAACTATTTTTTTAAGTAAGCTTTTTGACGAGAGAAGAGGTGTTGTAGATAGCTCCGTAGAAACGATCCCTAAAAAAATCCACTTTAGCAGTGGTTCTCAACCTGCGGATTGCAACCCCAATAAGGGTCGCTTAAGCCCCCCTTAATAAAAAGTTGTTGCATGATGCCAAATTGGAAATATTCTTTAATTATAGTGGTTAACTTAACTATGATTTATTTTGTATAATTCTCTGATTGCCCATGATGTATAGAGATGCAAATATATAGAAAAATATATACAATGAGGAATCTTTAAAGCCCTTTCATAGTTGAAGTAGGAATTGAAAAGCCACAATGTGTAATTTATAACGAAATTATGTCATCCAAATCGATGGAGCCCCATAAAATTTAACCCCCTTTTTGATGTTAAACTTACTAACTTTGTGAGTAAGGATGTTCAGCATTGTAAGAGCAAAGCTGATGGCTTAAAAAACAGTCTTGATTTTAGCGACACGTACCAACAGCTACTAAAACTTTATATTTGGGGGCTCTCAGAAGAGCCAAAGCCAAGATGCTTTACACTATTGCCGAGTTGCTGCTGCCAATAACCAAAGTCATTGTTCGAGTTATGTTTGGAGCGGAATCTGTTAACAAATTGAATAGAACATCCTTGTCTAAAAGCCTCATCAGTAGAAAAATATATGGATGACATGTCTGATAATATTATAAAGTAATTAATCCAGGAAATGAAATCCGCTCCACTTGGAATATTTACTATCCAGCTTTAATAAATCAACAGATGAGGGAAAATTTTATCGTTTACTATTTTACTTGAGATATATTTATGTCTTCGATTTCGAAGATTAGTTTGTTTTTGTTTTTGATATAACTTGAAGCGACAACTACTGCATGCAATGTCTTTAACAAATCATGACATTCCTTGGAGAAGTGTTTGTGGTGCTTGCATAGACGATGCTCCAGAAAATGCTGGGGTATAGGTCTGTATTTCAACATTTGGTAATCAAGGTATCACGAAACGCCATCGGAAATCACTGTATGATTCATTGACAAGTATTGAAAATGAATACTTCTCTACGAGAATTTAAAATAATAAAGCGTTGTTAGTGTCATAAATCTTATTAAAGCTAATGCCTCAAACAGTTGCCTTTTTTGAAGACTTAACAGGATGCATCCAAATCACTGCAATTTTATAATTATGTGAGATGTTTGTTTAGAGGAACAGTTTAGAACCTTTTTAATCTAGTTGATGGAGTAAAAACCTTTTTGAATCAAAATCTGAATCATAGCATTTGGCAACAAAAACTAACTTCAGAAAATTGCTTACCCGGTTTGATATCTTTGAAATCTACAACGAGTAAAGTTTGTTTCTTTAAGAGTCAAATCGTCCAAGATGCCAAGATTTGCTAAAATGATACGAGCATTTTAGTTGAAACTTCAACTTGGGAAGAAAAAAATGGATGAATATATACATAATTTACATTTACGTTGAACTTATATGTTTTCTTAGAGGAAAATGTTATTGAACAGGAAACAATGAATAAAACAATTCTTTCAGTAGATGAACACATATATATATTGGGAGGATGCCTTGGGTCTTGAAAAAAAAAAATCCTAGTAAAAAATTTTGCGAAACAGAATTTCAAATAGTAACTTTAAAAAGAAATTAAAAATCCACACGTATTCATAAAATATGCAAATATTTTGGAAAAAATTTCAAAAATGTATACACTTCTCAAAATTTCAAGTATTAAATTCTTAAGAAAAAATGGGACAATTAAATTTTTTTAGAAAAAATTTCAAAATCTATAGTTGATAACAAAAGAAATCAAAAAGCTATTCTTATAAAACTGAATTTTTGGAAATAAAAATGATAAATTTAATTTAATTTCCAATATTAAATTTTCTAGTACAGGATGTCCACGATAAA
>NW_027296155.1:0-8465 GCF_016086655.4 Lepeophtheirus salmonis | reverse complement strand
AAATAGAGAGCTGATAATGAAATACATTGTATTTTTTTGTGTTTATTGAGATAAGGGATTGGCCAACGTTTTTGTATTAGACGTGTGAATTCAGTCAGCATATTGCAGAACACAAAGGAAAGTACCTTTGGAACAAATACACGATACAGGACAACTATTAGTGTTGAGACTCGGTCCAGAATCTTTTTCAACTAATAACAAAGATTCAATGATTGTTATTAGAAAATATCTAGAAATCAAGAGAACCCTGTTTAACCGAGTAAGCAAGCGATCTTCAAAGTCCAAACATTGCTAAGGACAGATCCTAAGACTGGATTGCACCGAATACATCACTAAATGAGGCCAATTATACCAGAAGATAACTTTTTTAGAAAGATATATCCATCCAGGTCGCTAGCAGTTTTTTCATTGAGGGTTTTTGACTTTTTTTTCAAATTTTCTGACTGACTTCTCATTTTTTCCGACAGACATCCCAGTATGGGGCAGTGATAGAGATGGGAAGCATAAATATGTATGTTAAAAAATAAAGTAAAAATTAACATAGTAACCCAGTCAACTTAAAGAATGATTTAGAGAGAGGAGGTTAGCTGTCATGACATTTACTTAGATCAGCCAGCAACTAGCTGTGATATGGAAGGAGGGGGAGGAAGGAAATATATAATAAAACTAGCAAAGGATTACCCTGCGTTGATCGGCTAAGGAGGTACAGTGAAATCACATTCAAAATTGTCATATTAATTGAGAAAATTAAAAATATATTCAGAAAATTACTTATATACTAATAATTATAAATGACTGTTTCCTTGTTGTCGATAAAGCTCCTGATAAATCTAATTTATATTTCTCTCGGATTCTTCAAACCATATCAATCCGGTTAAGTAAGGCAATTTACAACGTCTCATCGCGAGTTCTCATAGCAACTTCCCCACTCTCCCGAAAAAAACAAAAAAACTCTTATGATTGCCTCATGCAACTCCAAGTATTAGTATTATGAATATATATAAAAAAATAATGTGTTATAAACTTCAAATAACATATATACATCTAAAATTGTCTAGATGTTATGTCCATTTTCTATTTACTTCAAAATTTCCCCAAAATCGAAATTGCAAAAAACTTTTTGTGCTAATTTAAAAAAAAAAGGATAGTTAATAGCATTGATTGGAATTGTAAAATAAACATAAACCCAACAATTTTTTTTCATACTTACAAAAAAAAGTTATGAAATATAATGTTGTCGAAAAAAAATCACCTTCGATAACTGGTTCATTTTGCGAATTTTATGTCCAAAATGTATCGTTTTTGTGGTATTTCTTTTAAAAATATTGAAAATTGATGTTTGATGATAAAATGAAAAAAAATTTATTTATATTCAGAAAATGACAGATATTTCAGTTAACCATCAATTTTTATTATGCAAATTTATATGCAAGGCAATCTCCAGACAAATTCCTACAAATTTTATTCTATTTTACTAATCTCATATTCCATTGGAAGTTCATTTTTGCACCTGAAATAAATTAAATTACAATTTTCACCGATTTCCTTTTTTCCCATAACTAAGGACCGATACATCAGTCTTTGAGTCCTACGGTCTTAATCAATATTTTTTGTCATAGTCAACTGATTTTATATTTAATAATATTCAGAATAATTAGTAATTGAATATTCAAAATGCACCATTGTGCATGTAACGTTGGAAAAGTACATTTTTTGAAACCAAATTACATAGTACTGAAATGATTTTTTTTTTGAAATTTACTCCTCAAGCTACACAGGCTCAGACTTGAAGTGAAACTTAGGTGCTAAACGACCATTTTCCAATGGTTCATAAAAATTCACATGATAGAAGGATTTTGTCGATCCCAGTAGTACACGCATTGTGCATAATTGAGCATTGCATTGAAGAGTGTAGTAAATTGTACTTAGTCTTCAATTTCAATTTGGGGATATTTAGCACCTAGAACAATGTTTGAATAATAACCAGACCAAAAATAGGATCAATTCATGCTGATTAACAGTGACATAAACATTGACAGGTCAACTGTGAAAAATAGTTGTCATAAAAACGAGTTTTTTCGAGACTTAGAATTTTGGGATCGTGCACATACCTGCATTTTGATGACACTCTTCTGTTCGGTACATAGAAATATTTCAAACACTTATTATCAATCTCTCAGGAGACCATGACAATGATAATAAATATATAATGAACTGTCTGAAACAAAAAGTGTAACTATCAATTACATTTGATGTGAAAATTCAACATTTAGAAGATTTCGATTGTGAGCTTTCGGATAATTAAAGATGGTGAGGTTTGTAAACATGCAAAACTCAAAAAAGCATTTATGGAGAAAATACGACTTTTCAAGGTCAGCCTTGCCTTAATTAAAAAAATATATGTCTGGCCACACTCACAATTTAGATAATATATGGAAGGAGAGAGGAACTTAGCCGTCATAATGTTTCATTAGATTAGTTGGGAGCAGAGCTTGGATTGGTCCTACGACTGATTTCTTAATCTGTCTCCCTCATTTCAGTCTGCATTTTTGGTGCAATCTTGTCCGATACATCGGTCTTTTTGTCCTACGTTCCTAGCTTTCTTTTTTAAGCTTTAAACACCATTTAATTTAATTTTTTAGCAAATATCTCATTTTTATATGTACAATAGAGTTGAAGTTGATATAATCTCGTTAATTAGTAATACTAGTTACAAAGTCAAATTAGAATATTATTCACATATATATAGTTTTAAATAATATTGGGTTAGTATTTTTTTCTACTTCAAAGAAATGTTTTTTGGTTTTTACTTAAGGTCCTCAATATTTGTAGGGTGCAATTGACAGGGCTGAATTTCGATGTTCTATCATATAGAGCAATCAAGAGGATTGAGATCTGGGCTTTGTGGTAGCCACAAGCTCTTGTCCCACAATTGCATGTTGTTGACCAACCCTTTTCTTGCTGGAACACAAATTTGGATCCTTTGGCCATCTCTAAGGGCTATGGCAGGACCTTGCCCTTTAAGATATCCAAATAGTTCTTTTATGAGAGCGTGTAGCCGTTTGGGAACCAGATGGGGTTCATTTTGCTCCATTTGAAGCCACAATTCCTAGCATCATTACAGAGGGTGGATGTCTGGTAGTGGACACCGTCTGAAGCTTATAGGACCATTTTCTCCTGATTGTTATTGAAGGCCACAAACCAGTTTGATGACCGTTTGAAGACTGGGTCCGCATAGAAAGTCTTCTCATCTGAGAAAATCATAGCTTGGCTGGTGCATGATTAAGGTCATTGAGGAGCTTTCTACAGCGTTCACGTCAATTTTGAGGCGAGCTTATGTGAGAAAGGCTACTCACAAGTTCGGAGAGTGGCCCCTTCCTTATTTTTGATAGCCTTGGACACTGTAGTGTAGCTGAGAGCTTTGTCCTTTGCAGACATGGCCAACTTTGGAATTTGCTTGAAAAACTTTCTTGAGCTCATTTGAGTCCAATTTTTTATTCCTACCACTTTGTGGTCATATCGTGGCCATCCTGTAGGCTCGAAAAACACTAGGCCAGTATGCCCTAGTAGCCTTGATGACATCAGCAAAGGAGAGTCCGGCAGGAAGTAGTGAAACTACCTAAATTCTCTTCCGCTCATCAGCCATGGTCGTTTATTAAAAAAGTTTTATTACAAATAAATGTTGATTTTGTTAGCCATCTGGAATTGTATGAATTTTTTCTCTACAATCACCCAACTCCGAGTTATAAGTCATTAATTTTTTTTTTTATCAATTGTCAACAAACACATCGGCCAAATTAAAATATGTAAATACTTATTCAAAATGTTCAAAACTACATCATACTGCTTGATACAAGTGTGTTTGCCATCTACAGTGACTTCAATGATACATCTTTTAATATAACATCTTGGACTTTAATAATCATTTCCAGAAGGGTTACTTAAATAGGACGGCCTGATCCTTGTGGAACATTACCAAAACGTAACTCAATAAACTACTTGTGAATCATTTTAAGTCTCCCCTCTTTCATTTTTTTTTCAACGGTTCGAACTTGTCCTTAAGACCGACATATCAATCTTTGATTTTCTCCACTTCTTGCTAAGATGGAAGAATATTAATACAAAAAAATAATGAATAATAGCTAGAACGTAGAAATCATAAGTTTTAGCCACATTTACTAAACTTCAGCTATCTTGTCTTTAAAAAGAGGTTATGTTGAGCAGTTGAAATGATATAATTACTAATTACGTCATTTTACCTGTCGTAGTTACAATAAAATACCGATAAGTACAGGTCCTAGGACTGATAAGTTTATATACCGGATGGTCCATTAAAATCTGAACACTTTGAATTTTAAAATTCAACAAGATATAATTTATTAATTAACAAAAGAATTTCAACAAAATTAATAGCATATATAGATGTGTGTCTGAGCTCTCTTAATCATTAATGTAGCCGCTCTTAGAGGCAATTATTGTTTCAGGCGGCGATGGAAGTCCTGACACACGCTGAGGATGTAGTCCTTTGTTATGGCATCCCAATATATCCAAAAGGTGAAGTTGAGGGGGAGGGGGTTTAAAAGCGTAAAAAAAATAAACAAAAGAAGAAGAAGTTCAAAAGAGTCTTGCAAGGGAGAAGATGGGTTTCTTTAATTGTTGGTGTCAAAAGTGGCCTCTCCACCCTCACAAGGCTCTTACAACCCACTTTCGATTAGTTGTATAGGAACTATTTACATTAGAAATAAATATTAGGCTGGAAGGTTCGGGCCATGGGCACTTAGAGAATCGTTGTACATATACATTTATTCATGCAATCAATTTTATTATCCCGTCACTAAAAAAGGGATTTTTAGTAACAACAAACTAAGTTTAGCGATTAAAAAAGGAAGAATGTTTGATGCGCGTGCTCCTTCTTTTTTTTTTTGTTCATTATTTAATAGGTCGTGGGAGTGTCAACCTCTCCCTCTGAAAGAAGAATTATCGCCTATCTTTGGTGTAAATTGATTTAAAAAGGCATAATAAAATTAATTCATATGAATTTAAATCTAAATATAATTTTTTCCCTGCACTAATTCTATTTTAATTGTAAAAGTTTCTCATCTTTATTGCAGTAATTTATTTCTCCTTAAATCATATAACAGGTAACTGATATTAATGATGGTCTTAAATTTAAATTTTTACGGCTTGAGGGCTTGACAAAGGGTTCTTTTGTAGACCTTAAGGCCAATATGTTTCTTAACTAGCCGCTTCTTGGTCTTTCTACCGTCGTTGAACTCCCTGGAGAGGCCGCTGACGGTGACCTTGCCTCTCTGGTCCTCCACACACGGCAGCACCCATTTAGTCTGACCTTCGAGGCCTTGATTTACACTTTGGGATCACCTCAGCAGTCCTTTTGGGTACCACGCTGTAAACATTGGTGCGGCAGCAGTTCAGAACCTTGGCAATTTCAGTGGAGTTTTTCCCCACGCGGAAAGTTCCAAAATGTCGACTTGACGTCTGTCCATATTATCGGCTGTTGCTTCACTGTTGCTATTTAGATTTGCTGGAGATTTCTTTATAACTAGTTAAGACCCTTGCCTCGAAGTATAGACCAGTTTCTACTCAATAAAATCACGAATATGTGCATGGCGTAAAATTTAAAGGAGTCTTCAGTTTTGGACGCAAACACCTGTATTAAGCAAACACTAAAAAAATAAATGGTCGACAAACAAACAGACATTACTTTTATTAATAAAGATATACACAACATTCATACTATGGATAGTGAAATACACAAATACATAATACATATTGTAACTTGTATAAGCAAAGTTGCAACTCAGGATTGAGATAAATAATTTTAAATGTAGCTTATAATGTTGCAGAAAATATAAATAAAAAATATTCCTTCTCAATCCTCCAATTCCGACGGCACGGTTCTGATCCATCATGGTCGAGGAAGTTTGAATTCCCCTACTTGACAAACTTTACACGACTTTTCACACATATCTCGTATGTACGATGTTGTATTACAACGTCTAGTCCAATGAGGACAATCCTTGTTACTATCCAAACAGGACTCTATGTAAACATTATGAAGAGAATAAGAAGAATTTGAATGTTACAAATAATCAATTAATGAATAAATAACACAATTGAAAAAAATAAAAATTATTGCAAGTTCCATATTAAATTCTGAAGGCGGAGTAGCCCATCTTGTGCGTGTACACCAAAGGAAATATATGTAGAACTAGCACGTCGTTAACTTTATTATATCACACAACCTTTCTTCCAAAAAGAAACAGAAAAAGGGCCCGAAATCATCTGGTACTTTTCCAATTAGTCAATCATACCAACTGCCATTTATATCTAATGAACTCCCAGACTATTTCATCGCCATTTTTAAAATGAAATGCGTATGATTAAAATCTATAGTGTATTTGTTCTATACCGTATTATAATATTGTTCAGTAATATTTTATTAAAATGGTAGTTTTACAATTGTATTTGTGTCTGATTGCCAAAATTTCTTCATAGAAATAATAAAATGGCCAATAACTATGTTAAATAAAAGACGAAGGATCAACCTTGATCAACAGTTTTCTGTTCCTTCTAGAAACAGTGCAATATTATATAATACATTATGACTTTGTTTATTTGTCAAAAAGAATAAATTATGAAATAGCCATGACGTATCAAGCGTGAGGAGGGAATCGACAGCTCACAACAAAATACAAGTGGTATTTTGATGTCAGCTGAATGAAAGATATAGATATAAGTAGATATTTTTGAATTCTAATAATTTTTATAATCCAATTTTGACATGAGAGCAGACGCATTAGTAGTTGCACAGATGTTCTGTCTTCAAATGATATTCTGGCTCAGTAGTACTTGATATGCTGATTAGGAATCTATAACTTTTTTTCTTCCTGTAGCATATATGGTTTTCAAATCAACTTTTGAGTGAAAAAGAGTATGTCATCTACAGGAAAAGTAATTTATTTGTTTCTCAATTTCAAGATAATTTCAAATGAATGTGCTTATATTTTAAATGAGATTAAATGCTCAACAAATAGTCAAAAATCTGATTTGATACGAAAAAATAATGGAAGATTTGTTATCTGCGCGTCAAGTGCTTAATACTCGAATTCAATATGGAATTTAAAATATTTTAGAAAAAGTATGATTTTGTGGACTCATCCATTCTTACCTTCTAAAGTCCTGCCTCCACAGTATGCAGCCATTAATTTTTAATGTCTAATTCTGACATGCCCCGTAGTTGACCAAGCTCCTGATTCTCATCATTTATTGGAGTAATTGTGGTTCGTCCATAGTATCCATTACTATATCAGATTATTTAATTAATTTATATCTTGTATAAATAATATTACGTACGAAGTTCTGCCGTAATGCATAATCGATCCATAATCATACGCATAGCCGTAAGTCTCGAATGAGTATCCATTATAGCAATTTGCAAAATCCATTGATGATTGAGCATTGCAAATAGGCATGACAGAAAAATCCCCCTTCTTTTTGGATTTATAAAAATTAGAAATTCCACCAGGCATTAGATTTTGCCAATGTATACGGATATATTCATCTCGATCATATCTGTTATGCTCATGATCGAATCCCAAAGCGTGCAATAGTTCATGTACAATGATACCAAATTGCTTGAACAATAAATGTTAGCTAATAAATACATATATTAATACAAAATTTATGTTTACCAGACACTGAGGTAATCTCAAATGTAGGAAATTTTCTCTTTGGGTACTATATCCAATGGTTGTAAAGCATTCGTATTCAGGTTTATTATTGACAATATTAAGATAAGTCTTTTGTTTTGATTGTTGGACGAATTTAACACATGAATTTGATTCAATATGTTCCATTGCACTTTTATCATACTAGAGTAATTGATAAGACCACTTCCTATCTTGTACGGTACAGTGGAGTTTGGCCATCGGGATCCCATTCCAGACATTAAGTTTCGTGATTCCACATGCTCATTCGGATCTCTTGCTCCACATTGGATTAAAGCATGTCCTGATTATATACATATATGACAAAATGAATTTCGTAGATTAATTTGAAATATCGAATTTTACCTTTGGATATGAGTTGAAATAGAACAAGGATGTATATCAAGATCATCTTACTGATCGACCTTTCCATCATCTTATTTTATAGAAACAATTTCCAATTTTTTAAATAGATTAACTTTACAACTTTTGAGCTGTATAAACATCTGGTTTTGATAATTCAAACATTTTGTTTTTACTTAGTATTATATATATATGATGATTCAAAAAAGGAACAAACAATTGTTAATTGTAAAAAAACAACACGGTGTTCCCTTGATTGTGTCTCACAGCTTTTCTCCAAAAAAGAAATATGGAAAAGGCAATAAATGTAGTCAATTCCTTCCAACTATCAAATTATTCTTTATTAATAATCGTTGGGAATTTTGTGACAGATTA
>NW_027296154.1:0-2754 GCF_016086655.4 Lepeophtheirus salmonis | reverse complement strand
AAAGATACATTGCAGCCAAGATTAATAGAAATACTATTACCCTTGATTGTAACCAACTATTACCCTTGATTGATACCAAAGAGGTCAGCAATCTAAAAGTTTGTGAAGATAACAAGTAAAGATGAGGAGCTTGCCAAGATGATTACCCTGAGGAACCAGTCTGCCACCAGCTGTAGTCTCTGTTACAATGCCGTACACGCTGTATCTCTGGAGATGGTTAGAATCATTAAGACCCTAATAATGATGAGACGATATAAAAATACATTGCCGAGTTTAATAGCAACTTCTCTGCTCAACAACATCTTTATTCGGAAAATTTTTTTCGCCATTGAACTATTGAAGACACTCCTCCGACACGCATCTAGCTTGTCAGATGAACTTCAAGGGAGAAAGGTTGACCTAACAAAGGCCCGGAAACACGTCAACCTACTGATTAGAACACTTGAAGATCTAAAGAATGAGAAAAGCTTTGAACCAATCCGGAAACTTGCTGAAATGAAGTCGTTAGAGCTGAAATCAGTAGCTCACCAAGAAGACTCATTTGATTTGGTCTTCAAGGAGACGAACATTCCAAGGAGAGTAAAGTGGCAGGAACAACTGAATAATACCTCTGTGAAATACATTTCGATGTTTCAATCAATAAGATTATATCGGAGCTTGAGTGCAGATTTGCCACAGACGTTAAAGATATCAGAATGGATATAATTGCAATCGTCAATGGAAGTGAGGTGAAGATATGTGCCATGGAGAGTGTTTTCAAACACTACAGACTTGATCTCGAGCAGCTCCAGTCTGACCATGTAATCTTCCAGCAATTTAAGTTTAAAACTATAATGTTTCATTTTCCATCATATGTTTAAAATTTATATTTCTGTAGGCAGATGTTGACACAGAAGACATGGTTTCGTCACAAATTGCAGCGGAGTTAATAAGCTCGGGAGTGTTCCGCTTGATGCTGGAACTATACAAGGTGATCGGGATCCTGGCATAAATGCCTATCGCCAGCTGTGAGGTGGACCAGTCATTCTCCTGTCTCAGAAGGCTAAAGAACCACATGACTCAGGAGAGGCTTTCCATCCTCGCCCTCTTGAACATGGACAGGGTGATGGTGGACAAGGTGCTCCATAAAGACATGTAAAGTTTGATTGACACCTTTGTGTCAAGAAAAGAGAGGAGAATCTTTTTCTTCTAAGTAATGATAAAGAACACATGCATTTTTTCGTCATTTATTTCAAATGCATCACCACCTATACATGCGAGTTTAGAACATTAAGACTTGTAAACATAACTGTTGTCTGTTGGGTCGATGTAACCGTTTCATGGTCTATTATAATCTGGGTTCATTGACTTCATTCGTTATTCTTTTCATATATTTAAGGAGGTTTAAATTGTTTGACTCAATTTTATAGTTCAAAACTTTCCCCTTATTCTCGCCCCGTGTATTTTATACTCCTATTATGCACCTTCCTTTTGAATAGTTCGACATTGACTTCCCCGCCTAGAGTTTTGATTTGATTTTTCCTTCGTTTGCCAGAAGAATATGGTCAGACAGTCTATTGATCGATATTCTTGCAAAATCAATTCTGTGTTGTAGCATATGTTTAAATATCTCACGCTCACCACTGAAAATCAAGCGTTTACATACGGCACTGATTCTAGACACTTCAAGCCATACTTCCGATTTCTTTGTTAACTGTGAGTCTCTTTTTAACATTGTTATAAAAAATAATGGAATACGATCGATCATAAACTATGAAAGATAATGACGTGTTCTCTTTCATAAATATTTATAGCATATTCAACTCTCCTACCATATGCACAAATAGTTTATGGGAACGTCATTATGTGATAATAAATTATAAGTGATCTCATAACTTCTTGTAGACTTATAATATATTTGAAAAAATACTTCAAATATATATATTAAAAAAAGTCGGCAATCATTTGCTTAATGGCAAATACTTACATCATATATGAATATCACTATAGGGGAGAAGATTTAGATCCACATCAATACCAGTAAATACCAATTAATTCCAAGGGCTTAATGAGATTGTAAAACTTATATAAAATGATTGTTTTTGTATTCATTGCCTGTTCTGGCACACTTTTTTCTCAGTGGTGTAAGGGTTATTCATAAGTTTCTTGCTTTAAAAATCTATTGATATGGTGAAGAATGTTTCCGTTTCAAGATACCGTTGTGGTTAAAACACATGGAAGTAAAAAAAAAAGAGTATTTAGTGCTTCATGCTCTTAGTGTTCCCATTTTCTTTATGCAATATTTTAATTGATGAAAAAAGCCTATATTCAAGAAAATTATATCTTTAACTAAAAAATCCAAAAATAATTATAACTCTTGTTTAAAATTATGTATCCATACAGGTAAATCCGGTGTGTTTTTTAGCTGGCCGTTAATTTGTAATTGGTAGTATAAAGAAGGAATTTTCTTTTCCTCTGCAGCTGCATTATTATTTAATTCTTGAGTAGTAAACACCCTTTCCTAAATAGATTCAATTATATTCAAAGCCTGATTGAACGTTCGTGTGTGCTCATAAAAGACGGAGCGTAACCCTGAGGATTTGTTGCAGAGATATAATTGTAAGTCCTTGTTGGACTTGGAGTAAAATTGGGGATCGACATCGGAGTAATAGTAGCAAATTTCATCGTTTATATCCTTTTTTCATCTTCTCTTGTCACAGCTGATTAATGAAACGTCATGAGCATTATTATTTCTCTTCTCCAAAACCCTCTTCT
>NW_027296152.1:0-719 GCF_016086655.4 Lepeophtheirus salmonis | reverse complement strand
TGCAATTTGAAGCTTTTTCATGAAATTCAAGTCAAATATGGCTTAAAATGACCATATTTTTCGAAAAAACTCCCAATTTACGGAATTTTACTAGAAATTCATCTTTTAATCATCAAATATAGCACTTTGAGGACCTATAAAGGCGTTTGAGCAAAAGAAATATTGCAATTTGAAGCTTTGTTCATGAAATTCAAGTCAAATATGGCTTACCCAATTTACTGAATTTTACTAGAAATTCATCTTTTAATCATCAAATATAGCACTTTGAGGACCTATAAAGGCGTTTGAGCAAAGAAATATTGCAATTTGAAGCTTTTTTTCATGAAATTCAAGTCAAATATGGCTTAAAATGACCATATTTTTCGAAAAACTCCCAATTTACTGAATTTTACTAGAAATTCATCTTTTAATCATCAAATATAGCACTTTGAGGACCTATAAAGGCGTTTGAGCAAAGAAATATTGCAATTTGAAGCTTTTTTCATGAAATTCAAGTCAAATATGGCTTAAAATGACCATATTTTTCGAAAAAACTCCCAATTTACGGAATTTTACTAGAAATTCATCTTTTAATCATCAAATATAGCACTTTGAGGACCTATAAAGGCGTTTGAGCAAAGAAATATTGCAATTTGAAGCTTTTTTCATGAAATTCAAGTCAAATATGGCTTAAAATGACCATATTTTTCGAAAAAACTCCCAATTTACTGAATTTTACT
>NW_027296151.1:0-913 GCF_016086655.4 Lepeophtheirus salmonis | reverse complement strand
AAAATATCTCATTTTAGAATAATCTGATAAATAAAAATTTACTAAATTGTGATTGTCAGGCTTGAGCATTTTAATGAAGGCCAAACTATTCACGCCATTTGTCGCAACATATTAGAAGATGACATCAAAGATGACATCTTTCATAACATCCTGGAGTAAAAATCTAAAATCTCTACTCTCCCTTGATCTGATATTATGCTTGTTCGTCCATCCATGAGTTTTTTTTTAAATATAAATAATCCATAATGTCGAATGGTAAATGATAACGGAAATATTAGGGTTATTACTTAATCGTTTTTAGCACTTCTTTCATTCGATCGAATCACTGTCGTGTTTGTTTATTATTTAATCTGTTTAAAGTACTACAACGATAAAAGATTCGAACAACATGCTACTTGGTTGTGTTCATAAATATAATGATCAGTAATAACTATAATTAATGAAAATTATTTCCTGGAAAAGAACACTAATTAAATTACATATATAGCATATGAACAATAATAATCGGGCAATTTATCTTACAATCTTTTTTAATTGAATTAAAATATATCAATATAGTATAATTAAATATTAAATTTCGGCCAAATATCCCAAATGATCCTTCGGCGAAATTGTCCACTCATGGTTTAAAAAAAAAAGATTTAGTACTTAACTTTTTTTTCTTAAGATAACTTTCGGTTATTGTTCAAGCACGCGTCCAAGATGGAGACCAGGAAAGAGAAAATACATAATATTATAGCATTTCTCTTCAAATAAGGCGAAAATGCAGCCCAAGCGGCTGAAAATGTAAGGAGTATTTATGGTTTTGATACAGTAACAGCCATATTTTGATTTCGTTAATTCTGTTTCGGTCATTGTGATATCAAGATATGCTACGCTCCAAAAGGCTAAATGCAGACAAAATAATGGAATT
>NW_027296150.1:0-1563 GCF_016086655.4 Lepeophtheirus salmonis | reverse complement strand
GCTCTCTGACAGCAGATATGGTGGCTAAAATATAGCTTTATATGTACATTCAAAATTTATAGATCTGATTTTGTGTGTACAATTTTCTATTACTTTGTATATTGATTAACTTCTATAAAATGTCTAACCACACAATTTGTAGTTTATTGACCAATCGTCATTTTGGCATCATTATTATTGTACAAGTTGGACGGAGAGGCTTGCATTTGGCTGAAGAGATCATTTGTAGAAATCACAAGATGAATAAAATAAGTAATAAAATTGGTTGAGGTTATTGGTGGTTCAATGGAAAGGGATATGAATTCATTAGGATTGGAAGACGCTCATATTCATTCACTGACCAGTGAAATGGCTACAAAAAATAGAAGATTAGCAGATTTCTACTAATGGCGCCTATCTACCAAAGTATAGATTTTTCTACATGGCTATTTATACCAGTTTAAACATGTAATATCTCCATGAATATTTAATTTATTTTAAATTATGTTCTTTGCTAAGGGCGCTCATGATGATTGAGATAAAACCTTATTTTTTACATGTGAAGTACTTGCAATATTAACATTTGTAGCTATATCCATAAGAAAAAGTTCAAAATGGCACGCCTTACATTTTGAACGTATTGTAACGACATTTTTTTTTTTTTTAAACAAACATTTATTTTAACTAATACGAGACATTTGAAGACTAACAAGGGCATATATTATGTACAAATTTTGAGAATCGTAAATCCATTTTTTATTTATAAAATATCATTTTGATATGAAGAAGGCTTTATCAAGTTTTTTCTTGTTTGGACAACAATTAAAATAATTTCTTCTGTAATTTTTTTCAGACATACTTTTTTTTTGCATGTAAATACTTAATTGTTAAGTAATAGTCCAAGCTTGTTTTGAGACTTAAAGATTCATTATTCATTAAAAAAAATTATCATTTCAAAAGAAGGAGCTCTTCAAATTCAGAAGAAATGTTAAGCCTTCGCTCCTAATGGCTTAACTTTTGCGAAGTGCATCTAAACCATAGAGGATATATATAGTGACGAAGTTTTAGTTGATGGCACTGCAGTAGGGGATTATGAGTCAGCTGTTGGCGGGAGGAAAGTTATGCTATGAATGGAATTTTGTTAGCTATTAATAATTATCTCTTATTAGTTATCAGTAACAACTAAAATGTTTGAATTTTGCATGGATAGCTTATGCCATACTTATGCACTTTTGTAAGATGATAATTGAAACATTTTGGTTCAATAATTTACGTTTCAAACAAACGCTACAAGTACCGTTTTGAGAATGAATACGGTTATTTGAGAATTGAATAATACATACTTCATTTTATTTATTTTTGTATTTAAAAAATACGTAGAAAAAAAAAAAATAGAAGTTGTAGCACATACATAAAATTACAATTGAAATAAAAAAAAAAATTTTACACAGTTCTACAAAAATTTATGATTAGTTTGAATGGAAAATATGCTATTATTATTTCCATAGAAATAAAGGACCTTATACAATTTCGTCAAAGAATAGATGAAATACCAGGCCTTGCAGAATTATTTACCGATTTTTT
>NW_027296149.1:0-1471 GCF_016086655.4 Lepeophtheirus salmonis | reverse complement strand
TCAAGCTTACCATGTTGATTTTTTTTACATGCCCATTATACACAGGATTTTCATCAGTTAAAATACTCATGCCTCACTCTTATTATTATATAGAAAAAAATAATGCTATAATGTAAGATGAAATGTGATGTGTTCAATTTTAAATACTTCCTGAATAAATGTTTTTTTTTTTTTAATTTCCAAAAGCTGTTCTCATTATTTCTCTCATTCATTATCTAATTATCTAATATATAAGCTAGAAATTGTAACCAAGAATATATTTGCTCATAATTTCAGAATGACGACAGAATGTGCAAAAACTATATTACTTTTAAATAACTATGAAATATTATTCCAGCAGATTATATACAGATGATTTTGCGGTAAATATAGGTAAGAGAAGTTTTCACGACTGGAGGAGAGAAGAAACGAATTAAAAACATGAATATTAAGGAGTAAACTTCGTTTTACGTATCATAATTATAATTAGTAATAATTTTTCCCTGGGAAGCAGTGATTGGGCTCAAATGTAATTGTGTACAGATAAATATGGGTAAAATATCCAGGGTAGATTACGAACTGTGTAAAATGATAGATGAAAATAGAATCTCAATGTCACTTCTTACGGAGACACCTTACAAAAATGGCCGTTGGTCCATAGACATCCTTGTTATGGTAATTTTTAATTTAATTTATTTTTTTAGCCATGTGGTAATTTAGTAACATTTTTGAATGCCATTTTGCCGAACGGAAAAGTGTCATGCACCCATTCTAGAGGTATATAAAGTACTCTTTAAAAGCATCCTAGGCATTGGATTGTAAATTTTTGGAAAATATTTCCCCACAGGATTTTTTTACTTATAATCACTCCAATTTTTCACTGAATACAAAGTAGGTATTGCAGTTTTTTCACACAGGGCAATGTTAAAATACATGTTATGTGAAATTCATCATGTATGTAACACATTTTTGAATAATTCTTATCATACTAGGATGTACATGTTTTATAAATTATTAATGGCTACCAAGATCCTTGTTAGTTAATTCTTAATATTCCATATATATTATAAGTAACCTTCACTTTAGATTTCCTAAAAATCTAGCATCTAAATCAATACATGGTAAATTACCGTCGAATAGAATGAAATAGATGGATTATTAACTGAAGGCAAATCTTAGTCTTTTATTACATATCCCAATATCTTGCAGCATAGAGTAGTAGTTCCCAAAGTGAAGTGCAAGTTTTTCTTAATTTGAGTTGTGTAGAATATGGAGACTAAAACAAAATTCTAGGTCTTTTTCTCTTGTGGAAGTGACATTAATGTTTATTTATAAAAATGTTTGAATTAGTTTAATTGATTATAATATTTGTACAAAATGACGATTTACTATTATAAAAGGCATATTTTCAAAGACAAAAAATCAAATAACTCTGTTGATTGTATTGTAGAGACTTTCAGACGGACAGGTTTATATCCCTCTTATATATTAC
>NW_027296148.1:0-4489 GCF_016086655.4 Lepeophtheirus salmonis | reverse complement strand
AAAAAGGAAATTTTAAATTTTGATTTAGGCGTCAAAGTAAATGGTTATCAGTGGTACTGAAGTTAAAAGATACCTCTTGCTGAGGGACTTGTTTTAGACTGTTTTATTGTGCTTATGAATGACAGCGGATTTTGTGAAATACCCATATTAGAAAGAGATGTGGCCTTAACTTTACCAATTAAGAGGATACTCCGGTTAATAGTTTCTTGTAAAGATGTCCTGCATGTTTGGTCTTGCTGTCCCGGGGCGCATCAATACTTTATCCCTAAACAGATTCCGGCCTAATCTATATTTTGGGCAATGTTCGAAAATCTGTTGGGCTCATCACCGGTTTATGCCAATTTTATTGGAAATAGTTAGAGTTGATGATTTCGCTAGGTGGTTAAAATTAGTGAGGGAAGAGTAATCTTAGAGTGCATTGTTGTCAAAGTTTTGTAGATTTTTAGTAATTAGGGTTCCTGTTTTAGTAAATTTTCGGTTCATTACCTTATTAGAGCGTTAGATTATTGGATACTCTCAAGCTCGTAAGGGACTTATATTGAGGTTTAGGGTGGTGCTAAGAGTTTCAGCAAGAAGGTTAGCGACTTTAGGTCAAATAAGGTGTCCTTCTTTGGAATTTTACAGCCTTTCTCAGATGCTATTAAATTATTTGTGAACGAAGTAGGTAGGTTCAGGTTTGTGAATTACAGCATTTATTGAGCTCCTCCTATAATTACCTTGGGAGTAGCTTTACTGGTTTGAAACCTGTACCCCTTAGAAATAAGATTTATACCTTGAAATATCTCTTGATTGGGCTTGTTAGCGGGAATGAGGGTGAGGGGTTACCTCTATTTCTTTGTGGGTGGAGGTCTAATTGTGTTTACTCTCATATCGGAGGGGTGCGAGGAGTCGCTCAAGTAATCTCCTATGAAGTATTTTTTACTGTTCTAATTTTTGTATTAATGGGGCTGAGGTGATAGGTTAACATTACTTGGTAATATGTTATTTAGGGGGTATTTTTATGTCTATTTTTTAAGTCTTCCAATGATCTACCTTTGGTTTTTAACCATCTTAACTGAGACTAATCGAACTCTGTTCGAGAGAGTTAGTGGCTGGGTTTAATAGAGGGTTTGCTTTTAGAGGAGTATGCTTCTATCCTACAATTGAGGAGTAAATTTAGACCATTCTTATCAAAAGAGATAGTTTCTTGTTTTATGTTATCAGAAGTTTGGGGAGGTTTTTTTGGGTATGGAGGCGGGGCACTTACCCTTGGAATCGATATGACAGGTTGATAGGTCGGTGCTGGAAGTCTCTTTTACCTAGAGTTATGCTTGGAGGGGGGACTATAAAAAAGTGATTATGATCTTGTAACCATAAACATATTTAGGAATTTATACCTATTAAGAGGATTTTGGTCAGGGTTGGTAGGCTTAGGTATAAGAATTATTATTCGACTTGAGCTGTCTCTGCCTGGGGCGTACTTGGGGGACTCTCAAATTTATAATGTTGTTGTGACCACTCATGCTTTTATCATAATTTTTTGTCATAGTTATACCTGTATTAATGGGGGGGTTTGTTAATTGGGTGGCCTTAATATTGGGGGATCTTGACATGGCTTTCTCTCATCTAAATAACCTAAGATTTTGGTGTTTGATGCTCTCCTTGAGTTTACTATTAATTATGGCGTTAGTAGAAGGTGGGGCAGGTACAGATTGAACAGTATACCCCCCCCCTATCTTTGGGAGTTTTTCAGAAGGGATTTAGTGATTTTTTCCCTCCACTTAGCTGGAGTGTCTTCATTATTAGGGGCAGTAAACTTTATTAGCACTATCACCAACTTGTGATGCCTAGGTCTTTTGGTAGGGCCGATAGGATTTGAGAATAGCTCAGAATGGGAACAGTGTTTGCTTTAATATTGGGATTTACTCATTGGTACCCTTTACTTACAGGCCTTACCATAAATTTAACAATGAGAACGGCTCAGTTCATCTTGATATTTAATAGTGTATATATAACTTTTTTCCCTACACATTTTCTTGGGCTGTCTGATATAACCCGACGGTATCGGGACTGCCCAGATTTTTATTATTTGTGAAACCAGGCGGCAAGTTTTGGTTCTTACCTGACTTTTTTTTCTGATGTAGTATTTGTAGGGATAGTGTGAGAGTCTTTAGTGAGATTGCGTCCTGTCTTGCGCGTATTTGATAGGAGCAGATCCATCGAGTTTAAGCACACTTATCCTACCCATAACCATGCTTACAATTTTTGCCCCCAGTTAGCCTTAGCCTAATAGTTAATTCTAGAAAGCGTTATAGCTACAGAATTGAAGAAATTATATGCAGGATTTAATTTTATCAAATATATCTAACTAATACATTTTAAAAATTAAGGGGAAATAATATGACAGTGATAGTCTGAAAGTACTTAAGTCATAAATATCAACTAATACGATATATTTATTAGGCATATTACCCCATGATTTTTTGCTTTTTTTCTGTTTATTTTTTAGGGAAGTGTTGCTTGATATAATAAAGGTAACGACGTGTCGACCACACAATATGTTTCCTACAGATACTATAAGCCTTAAACTATAATTGGGGAATATAATTTATTTTTAATTCACGAAACTTTTAATTGCTTTGGCGGGTGAATTTAAATTATATTCACTCAGTTTAGAAGGGAGGCGAGAGCGCCATAATTAACTAAATATTGGTTGAATTTTTATAATTTACTTTATACAACCACTCGGTTGATCCATTGCTTCGAGGTAAAGATTTTGAAAAGATACACACACACAGCAAACTCAAAACAAGAAAATTTAACCTCTTGATTTCAATGTACGTAGGTATGCGCCAAGGTGATTCCAAGATTAAGAAATTATTTATGTATATCTTCACACATGATTGAATGATCAATTTCAATCATTTTATGATAAGATCCAGGATGAGGGTGATAGATTGCATTACTTGTTTTTGACCGGATAGAAGAAGAAGCAAGAGCCAAATTGATCCATGAGGACTTCTTCCCACTTCTCCAAGACACACTATCCCTTGGGTTAAAAAATCTAATGGTATCACATAAGTCAAGTTCCATGATAAGTTTGGTCAATATTTGAAGACCAGGATACCGAAAATTTGATTTATATATATTTATATCAGCAATTAACAGGAGAGGATAAAAGTGATTCTTGCAGACGTTAATGATTGCCTGTATTCTCTAGTGGGAGAAATGTCATATACGCACTTGGGATTATTGATGGTATTTGAGACCAAAGAAAGTATTCCCCTGATGTGTCCAATCTCCTGTGAAAAAGTGATGATAGTTTTTAGGAATACAACACTGGCACTTAAGTGAGCAGGACTTGGAAGTAGGGGACCTCACATCCTGATAGCAGATAATATCCGGTTTTCCATATAGTACACTTTTCATAAGAGAATATCGAGAAATTCGATCTCCTCCCCTCCCCCCTCTTATTCAGTGACAGTATTTTAGCGATTCCCATATTAATATTTTGATCCCTAGAAATAGGGAAGAATTATTTTTTTTAGAAGCTTATTAGGAGTTTGTTTTTTCTGTGGGGAGGGACCGGAAATTGAAGAATATTTTTTTGAAACTGAACCAGACATTGTCCTAAATTTTAAAATGAGGTCAGGATTTAGTTTTTTTCCTTTGAATTTTTTCTTCTATCTTCCTTTAGAACACCCGAAGGTGCAATAATTTCTTCAGTTGTATTCACTGTGAAGCAGTCATTTGAATCAATATTCTCTACCATTACCGCAGAGGGAACAATGTTATTTTAATTAAGTAAAGGACGCTTTTCTTTTTTAAGGGTCCTCCTTGGTTTCACGACTATTATCCTCCTCACATATTATTTTTGGTACCTCAGCGGGAACCATATTATTTTCCTCAATTTAAGGACGGTTTTCTACACAAGTTGATCCTTTTTTAGGGCCTTCTTCGGGTTCTCCACTTAAGTACATTAGCATACTCTAGAAAATTTAACCTGGCATCTTATTTTCTTTTTCTATCTCCAAATTAGAGACAACAACAGAGGATAGTTGAAATTCAATCTTGCAACCTAATAATAAGGAAATAACTTTGGTAAGTCAAGCGTAGGGATAATTAGTGGAGCGAAGAATATATTGACAGATTACCCCCCCCCCCATATTCAGTATTAAACCCAGACACTAACTCTCTCGGAGGGAGTTCGATTAGTTTCGGCTAAGCCGGTTAAAAATCAAAGGTAGATCATTGGAGGACTTAAAAAATAGATATAAAAATACCCCCTAAATAACATATTACCAAGTAATGTTAACCTATCACCTCAGCCACATTAATACAAAAATTAGAATAGTAAAACTACTTCATAGGAGATTACTTAAGCGACTCCTTGCACCCCTCCGATATGACAGTAAACACAATTAGACCTCCACCCACTAAGAAATAGAGGTAAACCCTCACCCTCATTCCCGCTAAAAAGCCCAATGAAGAGAGATTTCAAGGTATAAAT
>NW_027296147.1:0-618 GCF_016086655.4 Lepeophtheirus salmonis | reverse complement strand
ACATTTACAGATTGCCAAGACAAACGATGGTTTAATATGTATCTTTCCATTTGTTTACCGAGGAAACAAATATTCAAGTTGTACCAATGCTGATTGGGGATCAAATTTTTGGTGCCCTACCAATGATGTAGTAAATGGAGTTTACATGGAAAACAGCAATAACTACGGAATTTGCAGCTGCAATTGTCCAAGTAATTAGATTTAAAATTAATTACAGCATCAATGTACTAAAAAAAAATAATTTTCCATCTCTAGGACAGCCGACACCTGATCAGCATGAAGTCGTTAAACATATTGAATCTCAACTAATCTACCTGCTAATTAACTAGATTTTGGCTCTACCAACACCAGTTTTCCACCAATTAAAACAACTGCGCTAATAGTAAGTTAACTAAAGTTAAAATTGATTCATGTAACTAAGAATATCTATAAAAGATGTTACAATCACTGTGTTTACACCATTGAATTGTAAGTTCATTCTTATATCCATTTGTGCCAATTAATATACATTTATAGCAAGAACGACACGCTTCAACCCTCCATCTATATTCAATTTGTACTAAATTATTTTTAATGGAAGAACATTAATTATCCCTTTACACTTTTACAGTTACTGTC
>NW_027296146.1:0-1646 GCF_016086655.4 Lepeophtheirus salmonis | reverse complement strand
CACTCATCAAATTTACTTTGCGATTAATTAATAGTAACGTTTGCTGTGTGACAAGTGGCACCGTTTTGTTACAACCATATGTTTTCCAAGTCCATACCTTGCAATTCGGGCCAAAAATAAGTTATCATGGTGGGATAGTGATTTCTATTAACAGTAGCGTTGCTATTGTCATCATCAACGAAAAGATTAAGGGCCCAATGATTCCTCCAGTATGCCTCGACGTCTTTTTTTTTTTTGAGATGCAATCATGTGATAGGGAAGTACTTGGGGATTGCTTTCGGACCAATAATGCATACTTTCCTTATTAACAAAGCCATCGAGCCAAAACTGGGTTTCATCAATGAAAATCTTCATCAGCATTGAACAAATATTTTGATAACTGTTCAATTATGATGAACGGTTATTTTAATAATAAATTTGAATTATTTGCAAAGGTGATAAAGTGTATATCGCTTCATGATGAAATGTATACTTATGAAGGTGCTACAAAATTTCAAAAGAAGAATATATAGATGGCGTCGTTTTCCTCAGTGGAAAAACATTTTTTAAGCGTTCTTAATGAAAACTATCCATAAAAAATTCATTTTGTATCGGAGAAAATTGAATTTTGTCAAATGCAGACATTAGACAATGTTGAACAATTTATGGTTAAAAAATTTCGGCAGTTGCATCAGCTACAACTATAAAAGGGATGAGAAAGTATCTAGTATCATCAGTTAAAATTGTATATCGGACATTGTAAAGGAACATTATTTAAAGATAAATGCTTTGGCTGTTAGCATGACAGAGTGTAGATCAAGCCAGAGAGAGACGTTGCAGATAGTTTCAAGATATATCCCTGTAACATTGAAAATTATGAAGATAAAATTTAAGGCTGGACAAAGTCTTGTCGATCAAGATGGTTGAAATTTTTTTTTTACAAAGGACCCAAAATGTTTGATTACAAACTCTTTAATCTGACAAGGGCAAATCCGACAAACTGACAAAGAAACTTGCTGCAAGATTGACTGTAATGGTAATCCCCAATCAAGGGTGTCAGCAAGGCAAGGGATGGAAGAACTGTGAATTTCTTTTTTTAATTAGACTTTTGAACAATCAGGTATCAGGGAATGCCAAAAGTAATTTTAAACTGTATAAAGCTTAAAAGGTAACATATTGGTAAGTAAATAAATGGCTTTGAAAAAAATATCTCTTGTTTTTGCCATTTTCGAAGCTTTAAAAAACAACATCAATTTCTGGGCATACAGAGAGTGGGGATCAAATTGTCGCCTACTTTAAACCTTGATAACTTGAAGACGACATTATCAAATAAAAAACCGGTTACCACATAGGAAAGCTATTCTTGTCAGCTGACAATACGTACTTCAGTTAGCATCATGCCGTCATCATATAAGGAGATAAAGAGCTATAAGTGGAACGAGGAGCTTTCGACGTCCGCCGTAGTCATGGCATTGGTTAATAATGGAGGTGAAATCACCAATTCAACGATTGCTTCAATCTTAAGAGTGAATTTACGGACTCTTCACCGTATCCGTAAGAAGCTAGAGGACACCTGGGATATTGATGCCACCATAAAGAGGGCACCCAAGGAGGAGGGCGCCGACAGGAAGGTCAGGGACACCGACTTTGTCGACAAGGTGAAGAAG
>NW_027296145.1:0-13413 GCF_016086655.4 Lepeophtheirus salmonis | reverse complement strand
GTCGTTTATTTAATACATATATTGGCCATTTTATTATTTCTATTAAGAAATTGCCTAAATTTCTTCATTGAAATAATATTATAACTAAACATAACTACTCTTTTAATCAAATATTACGAAGCAAAAGTATCAAATAAAATACTATGTAGATTTTTATAACGTGAAATTTATTTTAAAAATGGGGAAGAAATGATATGACAGTCATACTCAGCGAGTATATAAGATATGAAAAACGGTTGGTATAATGGAATTATTTGGCTAACTACCAGAAGATTTCGTGCCTTTTTTTAAATTTCTTTGGGTGGAATGGTTGTGTTATACAATAAAGATAACGACGTGTGAAGACTTCATATATTGCAAGGAGAAAAGACAAAGATGCAAGGTCTCGGGATGTCATTTAATCACTCATATAAATTGCAGTAAATCTAGCGTAGGGCTTTGATTTAATAGAGATGATAATTGTTTTCATATATTTAATGCGAAATAGTTAAAAATATGTTCTGATATTATATGAACACTAAGGTATTTTCTTTTCATGCATGCATAGTAAAATGTATTTTTTTTTTTGTATTTGGTTAAATGTTACGGTCTGAGCCAATTAATATCTTTGTTTTATATTTTATATAAATATATATTTTCTACCAAAGATGGCATTTGTTACGCATTTGTAACATCATTTATTTTTGTTCAATTATTATATAATTTTTTTCAAAATATCATTTTTTTTCTTAATATTACTCATTTTAAATGTTTTTCATCAGATAAAATTTTTTTCAGAGCAAAAAAAATCATACATTTAAGGTTAATAAAAGTATACTCTCTTGCTTCACCCTTCCATTTTCAAATTATTTGATAATCAATTCTAGAAAATAAGTACATATATGTAATAAAGTAAGGCATTTTGAGTAATTTCAATGTATGAGGTTACGAAATTTATAAAAAAGTTCCGATAATTTTCCCACATAATTTCAATAGGATAATCAATGACTTTTTTACTATTGTAATGAAGTACAATTATCAATGACGTCTGGTCACTATCTTTCATGGAAGTGTTGTTACATAAAAATGGGTGGGTGGTGAGCGAAGCGAGCCTAACAGGTAGATTGAGGGGCGGGGTTGTAAGCTTCCCCAAGAATAATTTAGAAAATTGAGTACTTTTAGAGCCTTTTTAGGAGGGAGGAAGTGAAATCCTGAAATTCATAGTGGTTTTAATATGATAATTTTATGTTATATATAATACATTTTCTAATTTTAATTGCCTATAAATTTAATTGATTTTTATACAAATAAATTTTGTTTAGTATTTGTTATTTTCACATTTTTTTTTTTTTTAAAGTTTGTTAAATTAATTTTAACATTAACATTTTAGTTTATTTTCAAAGTTTTAGAATTTTGATATAGGTTTAAATAAAAACCAAACAAATATTCAATTCTAACAGTCTTACCAATAATAGGCTTCATCATGAATTGAGATTTTATTCATAAAGAAGAATTCCATGCTTAGGTTATTTTTTTGGGTAAAACATCAATAACTTTTTCATTGGTATCTGAGTATTGCTGATAATTTTTTTTTCTATTCAGATGATTGCAAGTTCATTTAATCTTTCCTGATTTATGATGCTCCTTCAAGAAATGCAATTTAGTCATGATAATTGTCAAAAGACGAGACCAAGAACTTCATCAACATTATTTTTAATTTAAAAACTTTAGTTGGTCAATTAATTTGCAATATTTATTTATACCAATTCTACTATAGAATACTTGGAGTTCAGTTGCAAGTCTGTCTTTATCAATTACGGGATATGCCTCAGTGGTTACTTTAATGAATTATACATGGACTTTATTCATAAAATTAACAAAATATCTTTGTCCAATAGTTTAGCAGCTACCAATTGCTTACTGATAGAATATCTCTCCATTATGTCAAAATAAACACAGTCACATACTTTCCTTGCTTCTGGCATGAGTGTTTGTATGCGATGATCACAGTACTTTGAACTTTTTAATGTTGAAATGGCACTTTTGAAGTTTGTTCCATACTCATGTAGTTTTTACACATAGTTTTTTAGAGATTGCATTTGGTTCTAAATTATTTCTACATGATTTCTGATGAAAATGCTCGAACTAAAAAGTGAAATTCTCATTATTAAGAGGTTGCAAAATACCTGTAGCTTATGATTACTTCTAGATGATACAATAAAACGTCATGAGTGTTATTCTTTCTCTTCTACAAAACAATTTTCTAATTGTCAGGGTTACAATGTTGAGTTTTGGTTTCTTTTTTTAACATGACCAAAATATATACGATTTTCATCACTATCTAACATATAAGGGTAAGAGGATACAGCTTTGGGGATGTATTATTCAGAGTCGATAATTGATAAATAATAATAGAAAATGATAATGTTTATTCGAATAATTGAAAATGTTTTTATTAATTCATCTGTACTTCATTTAAATGTGAATGAAATCATATGAATTCGGAGACAGTAGACATGGAAGAGAGATATATTAAATATACTTATACCGGGTCGACCAATGAAATTTCAACACTTACTAATTTTATTTTTAATGAAGGCTGTGTAATTGAAATTATTTCATATTTTGATATATGAAAGCATAAACAATTCGTTACAAAACAAAAGAACCATGAGCTCTCTAGCTACGTAGAAGTCGAGAAAATGTTACTTTAACGTGATTGACGAATTTCCATTTCTCTACTCCAAGTAGTGGGGCGACCCCCACTGCACCGTCCACACTTTAAGCAAGTTCGAAAATTGCAGAAGAAGAAGAGCTCTGTAAAAAGGACAATTACCCTGATGAATCAAAGAAAACAACCCACTTGTACGACTCTTGCAATCTTCCTTAGGGAATACTCGTAAAAAATGCATGATCGACCATAACTGTAGAACAAATTGAAATACATACCATTTTTGAAGCATATTTGTGGATCCACGTAATTTTAAGATATTTAATTAATCCACAAACAACCATTTGATCAAGTAACATAAATAAAATATATTGAAATAAAAAATTACATATATAGAGACGACAAACTATTCACTTAAAGGTGTTATTTTCTTTATCCATTTCACAATGACTTGGAAACCAAAGAATTTTATAGCGGCTGAATTTCATTTGAATGAATTATACTTAGATAGGAAGGTATAGATAACTGATTTAACTTAGAAATGATTGATGAAATTTCCTTGCAACTGCAAATTAATTTCATTGATTTGTTTTAATATATCTAACAATAAGAAATGTCATTCTTGATGTTTTTTAGATCATCACAAAGCCTAGTTTTAGAGTCGAAAAATGAATAAAAAATGTTCAGGAAGTTTCTTTTTTATAGACATGTAATTTTTGTGTGTAGGAATAAACATTCAAACTCTTCATCATTATCAATGCCAAGGAGTCAATACAGTTTAGAATCGAGGGAAAGTACCGGGATTTTATTTACTCCTGTGATAACAGTATGCATTTATTGTTGAAGTCGACCTTTTAGATTTTTATCCTACCGGTTGTTGCCTTTGTATTGTACAAAGCACTGTAAGTACACCAGGTAAGGCTTATCAAGAAACTGATGAAAAAACGATGACAGCCTTTGCACCATCTATTGCACCGCAAGAATGTCCCCATATGTGTTTTTATTTCTTTTGCAAAAAAATTATGTATGATATCAAATACCAACTCTCATCTAGTTTTTATTTGAAGATTTCTTACAAATATCATTTCTTGAACCAAACATAAGCAAGAAGTACATATTAATTTCCTAGTACAATGGACACATCTAACTTCAAGCTAAATTATGGTGCAACAAGAATGCTGTCCAATTGATCTTCATTGTGTTCAGCCATTTAGTCTATTCTTCCTTGAAGTGTGTTATTAGTGAGGGTATATACTTTTTAATTTGACGTGGTGACTTATATTCAACTGTGTGCATAATCTTTCTTTCTGTCCAATCGCGTAAGCCTTAGCAGATCTTGCAATCAGTAAATATATGCTATAGGAAGCACGCAAACCGTTAGTTGATTGTTGTGAATTGATTCCAGTCATATTTGGAATAGTTTTTCGTGCCTTGAGTTTTTCTCAAAGCAAAATAAAAAGTCAAGAGCAAAGTTCTACTTTTTGTTATTATTATTTATTAAGATGTAATATGTATAAAGTATTCTTTTACCTTCTTTATTAATAATCTTCGACTCTCATATATTTGTAGAGTAGTCTTGAAAGTAACTAATATGTCTATAATAAACGTGTGCATATAAATTACATCGTTGTCTTATTCCTCCAGGAACTTGTTTTCTCTCGGGCATTCATGGATTCCTCTCTTAATAGTTTGTGTCTTCTTCACCTCGTCATGGCCACAACAGAAATTTAAGGGCTATGTAAATTCTTCTGAAATTCCAGCAATGTTCAGTGTGATAAAATCTCTCAAAATCTGGAGGGGCGGGTAACTCACAAACGCATGCATAACTGTGTATAACATTTTGCCACAGTCCTAACAGGGAGTATCAAAAATAGACAACCCGAGGATATTTGAAATGGGTAGTAAATCGCTTTCCATCCCCGATTTTAAATATGGAACTCATGATCCTCGTTTTTCAACAATTTAAGTATCCATCACAGATTTTATCCGCCTTTCTTCAGAGCTGGAGGGAAAATTCATCTATAAGTGCCACTGAATTGGAGGGAGATGGATGATTGCAGCTCTTTTCAGAAAAAAGACAAAAATTCCACCATTAAAGACATAATTATGGTCAAAATCATGAACTGTGATTAGAATTCTTAGATATGTCATAAATCCTCCTCCCCTTCAGGAATTTATTTCTGCTCCAGACTAAGCTAATAATTTCAAATTGGCTCTATTTTAGCCACCAGAATACAAAAAAAGATTTTAATCTTGTATAGCTCAAAATATTGGACCTTATTGCGCACAAATTATATGAAAGAAGAAAAAAAATGAAAAAATAATTGTTCTTGAGGTGATCATCATGTTTACTTAAGAACAATGAAACTTATGTTTATGGCTAAAAAAATATATTTTTACGTTTATAAATGGTTCTACATTACATTCTTGTAGATTCAGTCTTTATTTTATAAATATGTATTACTGTAATTTGTACAATTTTTCATTTCTCTGTGCCAAAACACAAAGAAAAAAATATTTTCATAATTATACTCGATTTTATTCATTAGTTTTTCTTTTCAAATTACTTAGGATAAGATTAAAGATGTCATCGTTCATAACTGACGACTCAAAATACTTATTTTAATAATAAGGTTTAACCATTTTTATGGTCCGTATTCGAATATATCAGATATTTCATTCTGTTAGTCCCCAAATTACAATAACTTATTTTTCTTTTAATGTTTATATTATTTTATATAATATTATTGGTCAATATAAAATGAGTTCCTTAGCATTCAATAAACTTTTGATGCTTCGTAATAAGGGTGTATAATCAGAGTTCAAAGTAGCACTTCTAGAATATAGGACGTTCAACTTTAGAAGCCCACATTGACCAAAGGAATGAGTCATTAGTTGTGAGTTTGAATTTCTCTATTAGAGGTTTTGAAAACTTTGAATTATGAATAATGTATACTGATTGTGAGTGACCGGTATTTCTGCCCCAAACATTTTCGCCCCTAAATTTTTTCCATTAGTAATTTTTCCTCGAAGAGATTTTGTCGCATGATATCTTCGCTGCCTTTTTATATTATCAGTTCGAACTTTACTGTTGTTTCTCGATCAGACTAATTTATATACCAGTAGTTGCATAAATACGCGGACTAATTTTTAAACGCTTATATTTCGAGGTTCCGTGACCGAAAATAAAAAAATTCCAGCACAAGTAACTCGGTAAATCTTTTGGCTTTGTCTTTGTTTTTCTTAGTCGCATCAAACAAAGTCTTTTACGATGAATGACGAGGCCAAACGTCATATGGTTGCCACTCTCCTCTGCGCCGGTAGGTCTGTCAAGGAAATAATCGAGGACACTGGACTATCCAGGACTACTGTGTTCAAGGTCCAGAAGCTTGTCAACGAGGGTAAATATCTGAAAGACCTGCTTATACCTCTGGAATGACTCAGGATTGGCTCACTGCCAACATTCCATTTTAGAACAAAAACATTTGGCCACCTCAATCACCTGATTTGAATCCCCTTGACTACATTGTGTGGTGGCAAATTGAGAAGAAAGCCTGTGCTACCTGCCATCCGAATTTGGACTCATTGAAGTCCAGCGTCAATGAGCAATGGACAGCCATGAAAGACCATTACATCGTCAATGTGTACAAGGCCTGCCGCGGGCGCTTGGAGGGTGTCATAGCAACTGATGGCGGTTATATTCAGTAATTATATTAAATTTTATACCAGAATAAATTCTTTATTATATAATTCTCAAAAAAATACGTCATACGAATTTTATTACACATTTAATTATTTGCCACAAATAGTCCGCGTATTTATACAACTACCAGTTTATAGGAGAAGAAGAAGACAGGAATAATCAATATTACAATATTATTCTTAATATTGTCCTCTAAGTTCATAAAAAATATAGAATAAAACATATGGACTAGAAAACTATGCAGCACACATCATTATATTTATTTTATCACGCAACCTTTTCTCCAAAAAGAAACAGAAAAAGGGACCAAAATCATCTGATAGTGAGCCAAATAAGTCAATCATACAAACTGCTATTTATATCTTATATTTTCCCAGACTATTACGCTCATATTATTTCTCCATATTTTCATAAATAAATTATAGAATATACCTATTAAATAATATTAAAATCCAACTTAGTATTTTATTCGATACTATTTTTTATCATTGTTTTTCCAAGCGGTACGAACATCTACACACACAAAAATTAATTTAATACTATTTAGGATGCTCACACAATATATTTTCTTAGAAGACATTTTTTAGTATAGTGTTTCTCAAAGTGGGATCCGTGGACAACTGGGTGCTAATAAAAAATACTTATTTTAACCAAATATTATTGATATTCTTTGATTTTACCCATGACTTTTTTTTGCGTAATGACAATTTGCTGAACGAATGTTTCAAAGAACATATATTTCGCCGAATAAACATTTGTGACGTTTGGCCAAAAAACGATATTAAAATTATTTGATGTATACGATTGCATATTTTAATTCAGTTCAATTGAACCCATACTTTTAAATGATCATGGAGAAAAGGTTGCAGACAAAATCTTTGCGTGGTATAATTGTTTTGTACATTATCATTGTTAGACAAAATTGTCTTGGGTAATATAATCTTGAAACAACATCATTGTAAGCAATATGATTGAAAGTAATTCCATGGTAAAACATTATTGTGTGCAATTTCGTTATAATTTATATTATATTTGGACGATTCAATCATGAATGATGAAGAAAAATGCAATGGAATACTCCATTTCATATTCCCAGCCCCTGTAATATATTTTATTTCAATTAACAAGCTTGCCGTCAGAAGGATCTTTAAAGCGTTCTGAATATGTATCAATTTTATTTGTGCTCGGAGTATATGAGCCATTTCTTATCGGAAATAGTTATCTAAATGTAAGTTAAGTTAAAATATATCTTTACATTTCAAGGAAAACATTTAATTTAAATTTGTTTACATACGAAAGTGATGAAGACATTTTGACAATTTGTAAGTATATGGTCAAATTTCATCAAACATTTTGAGATCAAGCACAAAAATGCTCTGTCTCAAGCCATACGCTAATAGATTACTATAGAGAGAAGGTATAGAAAACTAAAGGAATTAATTAAAGCAAAAGATGGTAAATGGAATGAAAGTCTTCCATTATGCATGTTACAAATGAGAAGCAATCAAATGACTGATAGTAACTGATATTCTTAGATTTCTTCGGATAAAATGGACAAATCCCGTACGCTCAATTTTTTTCTGCAGATCCATGCCTACGTCATCTCAATCTTAATTTTCTCCACTTTCGCATTTTCTCTGCACTTTCTCCATTTCAAACAAAAGGAACATGGACCTTGCTTTTTACAGTCACTAAATCAATAAAACTTATGAGTGACTTTAGAACTTTTGCAATATCTTGTATTTTATTCTATTTTTGTATACATATACGTCAAGACAATAGAACTTAGTATAATACCTAAAAAGACAGTGAGAAACATGGAAAAATATACAAATCAAGTATCTGGGCTAAAATTTATTCATGAGCACAGATGAAAAGTTAATAACATAAAAATTAAAGTACAGTTTAATGGCTTTGATTTGATACCCATATCAAAACTATACGATAAGCTTTTGCAAAGCTGTAGCCAAAATAATACAAATAATCACAATTTTTTGCCATCTTTTTTAGAGCCATCAACAATAAATTTTCAAAGCCAATACGGCAGGAATAGCTGCAGTCCAAAATCCAAATGACGTGTACATTTAGTTTTATAGACCTTGAGGAACGGGAAAAAGTCAAATATTAAAAGGTTTTAAAAAAAAAAGTAATAATTTGAACACGTCTAGTGCACAGTGCCCCAAGTTCCAGTATGAAGCCAACAACTAAGGTTATTTATGACAATATTTTTTAAAGTGGGGTAGGGAGGGGGAAAGATGGAAAACTGAGGATTGCTTTCAGTCTACAGATACATTAGGGTGCATCAGACTCCCACAAGTAAACAATATTGCTTTGGCGGTATTATAAAAATGTTATATCTTCAATAATAACGCCCCATATGAAATATTTTTAAAGTCCATTAAATTTTACTGGTGCCACATTTAGCATTTTCAAATGAGAATAATATATAGTATATGGTTGTAAAAAGTTGACTCGTATGGAATTATTAATTATTTTTCATAGTAACTTGTTTTCCTTTTCTTTTTCAGGAAAAGGAATTATCATTTTACTCAGTTGAAATAAAGATATTCAAAACATTGAAACATTGGTTACCCCGACATGATATCATGTCTTCTAAAGAATCTCATTCTGATTTTCATATTTTCCTTTGTGAGCAAGACACAAATATAGGACCCTGCTTGTTTCAATTTTAAAGTTACATTTTTTGTTTTCTTTTTAAGTTTATATTTTGCCTTTATTAGCAAAAAAAGTAACATTTGTTATGTCCAATTTCTGATAAAAAAAATACACTCCATCGGTAATGATTTACGTAAATAAACAATCAATAATAAAATTGAAAGAACATCTCTCATATATATGTAAATCAGTAAAGGTATAATTTAAAATAATAAGGTGTCTTATTTGCCATAAATGAACAATGAAAGTAATTTTGGTGATAATTTATATTGAAATCTTGTATCAAACAACAAGATTTGAGAACAAAAAATGAAGAAAAACATCAAAATAAATACGCGGAATACACGGTAATAGAGAAGAATATATGTTTTTTCACAGGATGTATGGAACTAAAATACTCATACTAAAAGACAAGTTAGAGAATGCTTGCTTATATATATTCTCAAAAATATACCTTTAATCTATAAAACTGAAATGAATAAAAAATCCTGGAAATTAATTTAAATTCATAATTATAAAGAAACAATATAAAAAAAATTATCTTATACATTTTCATTTCAAAACCCGTTCATGAAGGACCTTTTTATGGTTCCATTAGTGGTTATTTTCTTGTTGAGAGGAATAAAATATCCTGCAAAACAATTTTTTTTGTCATTACAGCAAAGTCTTATGTATATCAAAAGAAGAAATTTAATCCCTCAACTGATGATTCACTCCACTGATCAACGTGTCCTTCTAAAGTTGGACGTCCTATATCATATATGTGCTAATTTGAATTTTATTATACACCTATATGAATAAAATTTATATTTAATATTAAAATGAATTTTTAATATAGAAACAAAAAAATAACAAAAGTAACAAAAAGAAATAAATATTTAGTTTCTGAAAACGGCGTGGCATTCAATACAAAGACCTAAGTATTTTACAATATTAGGATTGATATATTTTTAAATTATTTCCTTAAGGATAAATAAATACAAGGTTAGACCATCATAAAATCGGGCTTGCTAGAATTTTCAATTTGATGTATTGTCCCGACTGCTGGGCAAGACAGGCAGATTTTGACAAAACCACTTATAGTCTAGGACGTCTCTATTGCTAGAATTTTTAATGAAATGTATCATGCCGACTCCTGTGGAAGATTTTGACAAAACATGCAACACCTCATCTAATATGACGTCAATATTAAAAACGTGGAGGACGTCAAACATCAGTCTTACACGCTTTATGTTTATATGTCTATTAACCTTGAGTTACTTAATCAGTACACATTATTTATATTATACAGTTTTAAATGTACTTCTAACAGAAAAATTCAATCTCACAACTAATGACTCATTCCTTTGATCAATGTGGTTTTCCAAGTTTAAAAGTCAAAATTCTACATAGGCTAATTTGAACTCTGATTATATCCCTTTATGTATAAAATTATTTAGAATAAAAAGTTATTTTAATTCTTTTGCAATTCTAAAGCAATTTAAAAAGAAAAAACAACCAATCAAATCGTGAATAATTATGAAAAATATACATATATATATTGAATTTTATCACCAAGAATTTAAATAAAAAACAATGGAAGTTACAGTAATATTTATAAAATAAATACAGAATCTACCCGAGTCGAATTTTAACCCATATATGTATGTTCAATTTACGTTTTTTGAAATTTGTTTTTTAGCCATAAACATCAGTTTCATTTATTTTAAGTGAACATGATGACCACCTCAAGAACATTTATTTTATTATCTTCTTTTCTTTCATTTGTGTGCAATAACTAGAGTAGGTAGTTTGTGGATCTTTCAGAAGCAAAGTCGAACGTTTTGAGCTATAAAAGGTATATACAAGTGCTGTATTCTATATTTTAATGTTTTTAGAATTAGGTGATATTGATATGTGTCTAATATATACATAATTTCTACTAAAATTGTAATATTAATATCTTTTAACTCTGTCGATATTTGTAAATGTAGGATAAGCCCTTGAATTATGTTTTTTTCTTACTTTTGCAAACGTGATTAATTTGAATTTATTCTAAAGAATATATTTGTACGTATGAATCGATGATCAAGTACTACGTACCTTCTAGTATGAAATAATACGCCTTGGTAAATCTAACAAGATGTAGGTTTTATCTACATCCTCATTGATTGCCTAACAGGGAAGCCAAAACGTAATTAAACAGTTACAGATTAATACAAGTATTAGATGCAGTATAGGGACTAATAGAAAAAGTATAAATATTCTATGATAGTAAGGTCGTCATAGATAATATTTTTACTAGCTTTGACCTCAAGGACAACTTGAGAGAAAAAAAGTAAAAAAAAACGGGGAAGCAACAAATGATTCTTCTGACCACATTTCCTTATATACCATATTGTAGGGCGGTAAACAAGAAAAGAACAGACTAAGAATGTTGAATAATTTCAGGTTGGTTACGATTCCAACAACGTGAAAATAAAATATTATGGGGCAGAGTTGTAAACATTGGAGTGCACTAAAATGTAAAATAGAACTTCCAGGAATTTGTTGCGCTGGAGGTAAGCTTAGTCTTTTGCATATTCATTTAAATTCTTGGGCCACTCAACAGCCTCTTTTCTGGAACATCTCTTACACAACAACATTTTCTCTTTATGACATGGAAATACAACTCTTTCTTTCAAATGACAAGTTTTCGTAAGAAACGAGTTAGGAAGTATTGATCCATACCAACATTCGAGTTAAAAAGGTCAGATTTATCAAAACCATTTTCTTCCAGTTCAGGAACAGGCACCAGAATTTATTGAAATATACTTCCTTGTCAATGCTGAGGAGCAGGCAACTCGCTGTTCCAGGGGGACACGCATAGCGGCCTTTCAATAGTATTTTTCTAAAAACCGATTTTTTGATAAACAACCGACTATTTCATTTAAAAAAAAAGTGAAATACTAAGAACTATTTTTGTTGCATGTTGGTATGTATCTTTGTCAAGGGGATGGAAGGGGACCGTGTGTCACTTAGCTTCTTCATTCTGATTGGCTGAACTGAGTGTCGTCACAAATGTTGTATTCCTTTGAAATAAAAATAATAATATTAATATAACAACGTGAGGAGGGAATTTATCAATGTGGTGGGTGATATGTATAACTCTCTTCAATATCATGGTCTGGTCAAGGGATCTTGACATTAAAGGCAAGATCCTTTGAACAAGTGTTTTACTCGATGGATCTCATCTCCTTTAATGGAAATATCGTTCATTGTGCAGGTACTTCTTCATATCAACGTAACTTGTGACTCGTTAATAATTCTCCCTATGCATAAATTCCTTCAGATGTTCCTCGAAACCATCGTATACTTCTAATTATAAAACTAAGGAGTTCCATAAAACGACAGAATAATCGACTGAGATACCCAGTGAGGAGCAGAGAGAGAGAGAGTTCCCATCCTCCACCCAGAGATCCTTCTTTGAAATTATTAAAAGTCAACTCTGTGTCGTCTCATAAATTAAGAAAACTAATCCATTAATACGAGTCCTTCAGTGTCTTGGATGAATATAACACAGAAATTACTCATCTCTATCACATATATATTAATTCCCTTTATAAGTTGGACTTCGTGATGTACGGTTAAACAATAGTAATCATTGTCTACCATATTATATTCATAGAAGTAGATAGATGTTCACCATTTTTTTTATACCTACAGGATGATAGTATGAAAAACAAATCTAGTTACCCCTTTATATAGTGCCAGGCCCAATTTGCAAGTAGAAAATCTTACATTTTGAGTTAGTTTCCTTGTAATCTTAGAGCAAAATACAAGTACAGGCCAGTATTTTTCACACATATATTTCTTCATCAAAATGGGCCTGCTTACTTCTCGTGAGATACCCACTTTTATTATCTACCACCTTGATATTTGTACACTTTTTTAAAAAGAGATATTAAGATTTAGAGAAGAACAAATAAAAGAGAGAACAAGACAAAGGATTTTTGACAATACTATGAAGGATGAGCGAGGTTCAGTTTATCTTGCATATTTTTTCTTCTTTAAACCTTATTGTTAACCTCTGTTAAACATGCAGCAAAAATCATTCCTAAAATTATCAATCTTGATTTCTTAATGCTCCTGGCAATGTTGCGCATATCTACTCTATCACCTTTTAAAAAATGTGAAAACATGTAACATGAATCATGTTTAAAATAATACAGTCTTTAATTTTTGTTGCATATTAAGCCGAGGAGCTCTTAATTAATTATAATTCCTTAATGCTTAGGGTAACACCGGGCAAATCTATTCTATCTCCTTACAAAACAAACATGAAAATATTTTTTTAAATGTTACAGTCTTTATTTTTTGTTTTATATTTAGAAAAATAGTTTTTAACTAAATTTAGTTTCTTAAT
>NW_027296144.1:0-2414 GCF_016086655.4 Lepeophtheirus salmonis | reverse complement strand
CCCCTTGTTCTCTTCTCTTATTTTCTTGTATATATATATATATGTAAAGTACAGTCTTTTACCTCGTTTTAAGTATAAATATTCGTGTATTTTATGTATTTATCAGGGTAGGTTTTTGTATTAATAAGAATACAAATGTTCTTATAAATAACCTTTGTTTTATTCCTCCACGTCTTTCCTATCCTCATTTCTCTCAGTCATCCTGGATTCATTGGTTTAAATACTTTGTATCTTTGTAAACTAAAATATATTCGGTATTAATAAAAACAGCTAGATTTGAGTAACAAGTCTAGAAAGTAGAAACTAAAATATATTATATTCTACTAATGCTAGTATTAATAAATAATGATTAAGTATAGTTTAGTTATTTGAGAGATACATTATGTGAAATATTTCGATGAATGTATAGGTCTTCCGCAAATGGTCTACTTTGCCAACTCTGCAACTTCTTCTTCCTTGGAGCGAATGTGCTTTATGACCATATCGAGAGTAGTTTTAGAGAAGAACTCTTCTTATCAACTGACCCCTACAAGTACTGTATGGTTTTGCTTCCTACTATCGAATGATACCTACTGGAGCATTAGTCTCAATTTTTTGGGGTAGTCCCACTCTAAAATTCCCCCAGGAGGTGCTAAAGGAGGATATTATAATACCAAAATAACAGCTGCAGCTTTTTACACACAAAAAACTTATTTCAAAATAATCTTATAATAATCTCGTATAAAACATATTCTTCTAAGGACAATTTGTATAAAACATTTCCGTACAAGGACATTTAGTATAAAACAATTTTGTATAAATTTATGAGGAAACGGGTACTCTATGAATTGTCATTTTGTACCCCGAGTACTATTAAGATCCCTTCCCAACGCCCCCCCCATTTTACCACAATTGTTGCCGGTGTTTTTAGGTACCGCTGGGTACCAAAAAGAGATGCAACTTACTGCCAATACTTGAAAGAACACACCACCTCCCCAATTATACTTTGAATGTTTGGTGGTATTTTTGGGTCCAAAAACGGGACGTAACTTATCACCCATACTTAAAAGAACAATTAAAATCCCCCTACAATCCCCAAATTGTACCCCGAATGTTTGGTGGTATTTTCGGGTTTTTATTGGCTTAAAATTATAATCTACTATGTTCCTCCTATATGTTCGGGGTACGATTGGGGGGCTGTGAGGAGCTCTTAATAGTTACTTCAAATATCGGCGGTGGATTGCATTCCGTTTTGGGACCTGGTGGTACCCGAAAATACTATGTAGATATATGGAGAAGGACTTTCTAGTCTTGTTACGTACAATTGTCAATCCTGATGTTGATCTTCAGAAGTTTGTGAAGTATAACAGAACCAAATACTTTCTAGATCTTCCTGAGTAAGTTTATCTCTCAATTTTGCAACACATAAGAATTATAGGAAATCCCTAACGCACTAAATCAAACATTATAATAAATATAGGAACAAAAAAAGTTAAATTACAATAGTGTAATTTAGGTCGGAGTTCGTAAAAATAAAATGGTAACTGAAAAAGCTTCACAATACTTTTTATTAGGATTTCCTGCCTTGTATGACATAATATAAATTCAAAATACCATTCGTTATATTTTTATTGAGAAGAAAAATATTTAATAAATTTAAATTTTATTAGATTTATTATTAATTCCTAAATCACAAATTATTTAATTCTAATATCAACCCTTTTTTAAGTGGAAGTATACATTTGACTATTTGAATATAATAAATTGATGTTTTTTAAATAAAAATATGGCAAATGGTCTTATGAACTTATGTTATGACATTGTAGCCATTTATCAGTTCTTCTAACTCATTTGTAGGTTTAGAGGTTTCTATTATTATATGACCCACTTAAACTAATTGTACAATTGTATATCTTTTCTTTTTTATTCTAACCTTTTTAAAGAGTACTTAAATCATCACGATTTCAGATAATAAATTCTTGCAACTTGCTTCAGATTAAGATTTAAAATTGTACAGATCTGTGAAATCGACTCTGTACTTTCAAAACAAAAGTCAAAAACGTTTTTTAAAGGAAATAATATACATAATAAAACAACCACTAAAGACCCACATTTGATATTGTAATTTACGCCATTGAACACGAAAAATTGTATAAAATATTTACTTTACAGTAAGTTTGGATTTCAAAGTCTTTTTATAAAATCATATTTTTAGAATATAATTTCGGTTCGGAGCCATCTTTAAAAATGAAATAAATATATATATGAAGATTAAAGGTAATAACAATTGATAAAAGAAACATTGCAGTATTCAAAACATAAAACATTATAAGTTCTTCAATACAGTTCCTACAAAATGGGTCTAATAAAACAAAAATCAAGTTAAATAAATAATCTTATTTGGAAACTTATACTTTCTGCACAACCCGTGGGCT
>NW_027296143.1:0-3773 GCF_016086655.4 Lepeophtheirus salmonis | reverse complement strand
ACGAGATACTTTAACCTCAACATGAGATGCTCAGTTTCTTATATTTACTGGATGATAATAGGGTGAAAATTTATCCTAGGAAGAGAACTATACCAAGCTTAGCTTTATATGAGAGTAGAGTCCACTCCTTCCTTGGCTAGGGATATATCCATCTTCGGGATCCATTCACTTTCAGATTAAGATAAAAGGCTTTGGATGTGAAATATAAAATAAAGATATGGTAATTACAATTACGTACAACAACAATATGAAGTTATTACCATAAAATTAAAATATACATATATAAAAATGCATTTAAGTAATTCTAAATTACATTAATTTGATTTTTTAGAAATGCTTTATATTTGAAATTTGCTAAGATCATTCTTCATTCATTAAGACCTGGAAGAAATGAATTTCTATGTTCTTCAAGAGTTAGAATAAAGAAAGATAGAGTGAATCGAATGCAGATAGTTCTATCCTTATCTTCCTTCTCAGGAGAAGTTCGGATTCTGTACTCTACGAGGGACGATGGGATGAAAATAAATCAGAGGAAAACTACCAGGGTTAATAAAGGAGTAGAGTGGACTCCTGCCTATTCCAGGATTCAAACAATGAAGAGGTCCATTCACGATAAGTTAGGAATTTTAATATTTCAAATATAATTAATAATTATTTTATTTGAATTTGTATGAAGCGCGGTAATATGATATAAATTATTATTATTTATTTATTTATTACGGAGTATGACGTCTTGAGTTTGACATTGAAATATTGTAGACAAATAAATATTTAGTTAATTTTCGTTATTTGCTAGAAAACTGCTATAAAAAATGGGATCTCTTAAAAAATACATTATCGAACAAAAATCTATAATATAAGCTATGATATTCTCTATCACTATGGATGATGATTAAGTTATAAGGTCTAAAGAAAAGAATCGTTTTTCATCATTTTTCAGCCTAATTTTAATACTTCTTCCATTCGAATCTTTGTCGTGTTTGTTTATTACTTCATTTATTTAGAGTACTTGTGTTTATGTAATGCTCATTAATAAAAATATTTTTTTTTCTGAAAATAACACTAATTAATTTACCTATTTGACATATATAGTATATGAACAATACCTATTTATCATTCAACAATTTTAAGTTAAATTAAAATATGCAATATATCAATATATTAAATATCATTATTAGGCCAAACTTCCTATATGGTACTTTGGTCAAATTTCCCAAATCGTCCTACAGTCAAATTTCCAAAAAAATATTTCCGTTCGGAAAAAATGTATTCGGCGAATAGTTCTAGAGCCTAAATTTTTTGCTTACTCTTTTTCTTCCTTATGTGTGATAATATTTTCTGATTCTTTTTCATTTATAAACAGTTTCTTGGATAGTTACAAATTTAATAGAAATACAAGGTTATACAAAACGTGTGTACGACTGATATTTCACTTCCACCATGCTTGTTTATATTGAAGTCATAGTTTATGAGTGTTTGCGTTTTTGGTCAAAAACTGTTTTTCTTTCGTAGCAGTCGGTACGATACATTAAACTGAAAATTTTATCATTAGTGATGTCATATACTATGAGTGGTTGCGTATTTTGTAGAAATCTACCTGTCTTATAATTATATCAAGCCCAATGACATCATTTTCTAACCTTGTATTTCTGTTAACCTTGGATTGTTAAAGTTAATGGCAGTAATTGTGTACAAAGTACACAATCTTATCTCTCTCATTGTTTTTTCGAGGTTTCGAACCATTAGAATTGATTTTGTGATTTAAAATTATTGAATACACCCTTGTTCTTTGTATTTTGTATTCCAATATATCCTCTAATTCCTGTAACAGACATGTATCGTTGCTTTCTTGCAATAGTTATCTATTTTGACTTTATTGTTTCCAAGGAGGTGGATGATAAAGTTGTGTCAATTAGCTTTTGCATTCTGATCGGCTGAGCCGAGTGACGTCACAAATGTTGCATTCACTCAGAAATAAAAACAGTTATGTTAATATGACAACGTAAGTTGAGAATTTAAGAATTTATGAAGGTGGTGCCTCATATAACTCTCTTCAATGGCATGGTCTGTTCAAGGTATCTCGGCTCCTAAAGGGAGATCCCATGAACAAGTGTTGACTCAGTGGATCTCATCTCCTTTAATGTAAAGATCGTTCATTGTGGAGGTATCTCTTCATATTAAGGTGACTTGTTACTAATGACTTCTGATCTTGTTAATAGTTGTCCTTATTCATAAATTCCTTCATATCTTCTACGAAATCCTCGTATACTTCTACATATAAGAACTAAGGAGTTCCATAAAACGACAGAATAATCAACTGAGATACCCAGTGAGGAGCAGAGAGAGTTCTCGTCCTCTATCCACAGCCCCTTTTTTGAAATTATTAAAAGTCAACTCTGCTTCGTCTCCTAATCTAAGAAAACTATTCCATTAATAAGAGTCCTACAGTGTGTTTTCCATACTAGATAATTATAAGTTGTTTTTCTGAAAACAATATTGTAACAAAATGATAATACGATTGTTTTAGTATTGATTGAAAATATAATAAAGTATTAACGATATTCCTCAAAATTTAAATTCTCTATTTATGAGTTCTTCGTAATTTTATTTTTTTTTTACTTATTGATTAATTTGCTTTTATTTCGGACATGCAAAGGCTTTTTTGTTATTGTGATTGTTGTCAAGCAAGTAAAAATTTCAAAATTATTATTATTAGTTTATTGGTCTGTATTATAACTATTGCAAGCACATGAAAGTGTGAAATATTTAGAAAATTGGATGTCCCAAATATTATTCAAATATTTTCTAAAATATAAATCTCTTTTCTGGAGATAAAAGTAAAAATCACAAGCAACAGAGGTTTTGTCTATGCATTATCTTCAATTCTATTATCAAGATAAACTAAATCTCAAAATAAATAACAAATTAAGATCTAGTCGTAAGTTTTTTTTTCTACGTGAGCGTTTATGTTTAGAAAAAATAATATCCACTATTCTTAATATATAATTGATTTCCTCGCCATAGTTTTCTTTTGAAAATATTCCCAAATGATTTGATGCAATTGTTCAAAGTTAGAACTATAAGGCAACTAATAGTACTAGTTATCTATAGTATTATATTCATAAATCTAGATAGATGTTCACCAACTTTTATTTATTTTTACTTCGTACGAGTATAGTATGAAAATAAATGAATTCCTCCATATATAGTACCAGGCCCAATTTACAATGTAATTCTTACATTTTAGGTTAATTCTTGTAATCTTAAAGCAAAATACAAGTTCTGGAGAGTGTTTATCACACGTATGTTACGTCAATAAAATAGGCTTGTTTACTTCTGTCAAATTATAAAATTCGTGAGTGGCATACCTTTATTATCCCCCACCTTGATTTTTCCTCTCACATCGTTACCTTACCGAAAAGAAACAGAAAAAAGGCCCAAATCATATGGTAATTAGCCGAATAAGTCAATGAAACAAACTGCTATTTATCTCTTAATTACTTCCAGACTATAATTGTCATATTATTTCTCCATAACTTTTAAAATGAATTACAAACATATATATTCATAATATTAAAATTCTACACATTATTGTATTATAATATTGCTTAGTAATATTTTATTGTATATTTGGCTATACATTTCGATTTGTATATGATTGCCAAAACTTATTCATATAAATAATAAAATACCCAATAGATATACATAAATATACAAGCCCTACGAGGGATCAAGAAGAAATTGTATTCCTTTCCTAGAAACGGAGCATAAGT
>NW_027296142.1:0-568 GCF_016086655.4 Lepeophtheirus salmonis | reverse complement strand
GAATTAAAATATGTGTTATTCCGATGCTATGAAATATTCCCACATGAATGTTGCATTAATGATATAATTAATTAATTGGTAAGAACAAAATTCTTATACAATTTTGTGTCAAAATATAATCATTTGGAAACATCAGTGAGACTTTATCACTTTTGTATGTCCCCATTCATGAGCTTAAAAGGATATAAATAATGTAATTTTTAATAACTAGCTACATCTCATTCCCATGGAGTAAAAATTATGGCTGATGAGTGAGCCGGGAGTCACATGTATGTACTCACGAAGTCTACATGACTTGTCTATTTTTTTGCTGTCATGGCTTTTACTTTAATCTTTTCTGACTTTGTGATGCTGCATTTCCATTGTTCTTGTTCCTATTCTCCACTCTGCTTATTAATTGATGTACAGACGGACATAGACAGAAGAGGTGCTCTGTGAAGTAAGTCAAGTATTTATTTGTCACTGATGATTTGTTTGTGTAGAGTGAGAATGAAGCCATTTGATATTTGTACCACATATTTAATAAGAAGTTAGAGGTTTTCTTTAATCCCCAACTTAAAAACCAGGC
>NW_027296141.1:0-1942 GCF_016086655.4 Lepeophtheirus salmonis | reverse complement strand
CATCTTTTAATCATCAAATATAGCACTTTGAGGACCTATAAAGGCGTTTGAGCAAAGAAATATTGCAATTTGAAGCTTTTTTCATGAAATTCAAGTCAAATATGGCTTAAAATGACCATATTTTTCGAAAAAACTCCCAATTTACGGAATTTTACTAGAAATTCATCTTTTAATCATCAAATATAGCACTTTGAGGACCTATAAAGGCGTTTGAGCAAAGAAATATTGCAATTTGAAGCTTTTTTCATGAAATTCAAGTCAAATATGGCTTAAAATGACCATATTTTTCGAAAAAACTCCCAATTTACGGAATTTTACTAGAAATTCATCTTTTAATCATCAAATATAGCACTTTGAGGACCTATAAAGGCGTTTGAGCAAAGAAATATTGCAATTTGAAGCTTTTTTCATGAAATTCAAGTCAAATATGGCTTAAAATGACCATATTTTTCGAAAAAACTCCCAATTTACGGAATTTTACTAGAAATTCATCTTTTAATCATCAAATATAGCACTTTGAGGACCTATAAAGGCGTTTGAGCAAAGAAATATTGCAATTTGAAGCTTTTTTCATGAAATTCAAGTCAAATATGGCTTAAAATGACCATATTTTTCGAAAAAACTCCCAATTTACTGAATTTTACTAGAAATTCATCTTTTAATCATCAAATATAGCACTTTGAGGACCTATAAAGGCGTTTGAGCAAAGAAATATTGCAATTTGAAGCTTTTTTCATGAAATTCAAGTCAAATATGGCTTAAAATGACCATATTTTTCGAAAAAACTCCCAATTTACGGAATTTTACTAGAAATTCATCTTTTAATCATCAAATATAGCACTTTGAGGACCTATAAAGGCGTTTGAGCAAAGAAATATTGCAATTTGAAGCTTTTTTCATGAAATTCAAGTCAAATATGGCTTAAAATGACCATATTTTTCGAAAAAACTCCCAATTTACGGAATTTTACTAGAAATTCATCTTTTAATCATCAAATATAGCACTTTGAGGACCTATAAAGGCGTTTGAGCAAAGAAATATTGCAATTTGAAGCTTTTTCATGAAATTCAAGTCAAATATGGCTTAAAATGACCATATTTTTCGAAAAAACTCCCAATTTACGGAATTTTACTAGAAATTCATCTTTTAATCATCAAATATAGCACTTTGAGGACCTATAAAGGCGTTTGAGCAAAGAAATATTGCAATTTGAAGCTTTTTTCATGAAATTCAAGTCAAATATGGCTTAAAATGACCATATTTTTCGAAAAAACTCCCAATTTACGGAATTTTACTAGAAATTCATCTTTTAATCATCAAATATAGCACTTTGAGGACCTATAAAGGCGTTTGAGCAAAGAAATATTGCAATTTGAAGCTTTTTTCATGAAATTCAAGTCAAATATGGCTTAAAATGACCATATTTTTCGAAAAAACTCCCAATTTACGGAATTTTACTAGAAATTCATCTTTTAATCATCAAATATAGCACTTTGAGGACCTATAAAGGCGTTTGAGCAAAGAAATATTGCAATTTGAAGCTTTTTTCATGAAATTCAAGTCAAATATGGCTTAAAATGACCATATTTTTCGAAAAAACTCCCAATTTACGGAATTTTACTAGAAATTCATCTTTTAATCATCAAATATAGCACTTTGAGGACCTATAAAGGCGTTTGAGCAAAGAAATATTGCAATTTGAAGCTTTTTTCATGAAATTCAAGTCAAATATGGCTTAAAATGACCATATTTTTCGAAAAAACTCCCAATTTACGGAATTTTACTAGAAATTCATCTTTTAATCATCAAATATAGCACTTTGAGGACCTATAAAGGCGTTTGAGCAAAGACCCAATTTACTGAATTTTACTAGAAATTCATCTTTTAATCATCAAATATAGCACTTTGAGGACCTATAAAGGCGTTTGAGCAAGAAATATTG
>NW_027296140.1:0-385 GCF_016086655.4 Lepeophtheirus salmonis | reverse complement strand
TAGAGATGCCGGACCTCAAGCTCCATAAGACAAATGCCACCATTCGACTCTTTGAAGTAAAAAAAACGAAGCTGGAGTGTCGTGAGATAGACCAAACAAAAACCCCTGGCCAAGGCCCGTATGGCGGAGTAAACAGCCCGTAGATTCTTCTGAGAAATGGAGTTCCTTGTTATGTGGAATACTAATTTGGTTATTCAAGGAGACAAGGAGCCCGGGTCGACAAGTAAACCCAAATACTTTTAATTATCATTGATGTTGAGATTTCTAATTGGTGTTCTATTGCCACTCAAATTTCCACCAATATTATAGAATGGACATAATGTTGATGGCCGCACACTTGGTGGGATTCAAGACGAACCCTGCATACGACAACACCTTGGTATAA
>NW_027296139.1:0-14853 GCF_016086655.4 Lepeophtheirus salmonis | reverse complement strand
CATGTTACAACTCAATAAAAATTGCAACTTATGATGGGGATTTTCAATCCAGAACAAGTTTAGATCTCAATATCATGGGAACCTTGAGATCATACTTCTAAATGTATGATTATCATATTAAGCAGGCAAAAAAGAATTTAAAAAAATACAAAATCCAGGAGATGTCCTCCGACTACGAACACTGTGTCTCCATTATTATGTGCTTCCGATCCGCGTGCACGCCAAGGAGATTATAGAATTTACGTTTTGTCAACAATCCCCTTTGTCCAGAATTGTGGGAATACTGTCAAAACTTACAGCACCCAATATCATGGTAGAAGCAGGATGTTTAGTTTTCCCAACATGGTGAATGGTTGCCTCCACATCTTCAGGTCTCATAGGCATGTATCTGATGCTTCTTGTGTTTGACACTGCGTCAACAATAAATACTGGGTTGAACTTATTTAGGGGTAAACATATTATTTTGTCAAAATTTAAATTTGAATAAAAGGTTTTGTGATGGCATTTATTTACAAAATCATCTGAAAAGAGTGCTGGGCAGAACTTTTATCCAATATCAGCCCTCTTCCCTAATTATTACTTCAGTACCAGGACTAAATTCCTTTTGTTGACCTTGACTATTTAGTCAGAATCGAGCTTGGCCCACTCCTGCATGTTGGAAGTTTTTAGAGACTGGATACTCCTGTAAGGAGTAGTATACACCCTCTCCTTCATACGTGCCTAAATAAAGTAGTCCAAAGGGTTCGTGTCTGGAGAAGAAAGCAGCCACATGTATAGGTCCCAAAAATGACCGCACCATTTTTAAAACCTTTCCAGAAACGCCAATAACTAATTACCTATTCCACTAAATATCTACAATTATTAAAAAGACATAAAACTCTAAAACCCCATAATGAAAGTTATTTGAAGGGAAAAAAAATGAGAAAAAATAATTGGGTATCAAAATACCCAAGTTTTGGTTTATACAATGTCTGAACAAGTGGGGTGACGTCACCCTCCTGATAGAATTTTAAAAACTATGTATAGTCTTGTATTAAAATTCAGTCTACAGGAAAAATCGACCGATCTCAAGTCATTTTTTTACTTAAGAAAGGAAGATATTTATTGGTATAGGCGACTTCTTTTTTTCTTTTTTTAACCGAGTCTTAACATTAGTGCTGACCATTCAGTTTCGCACGCTTATTTTTACTACTAGCTCTCATTGGCAACAAACAAAATAAAAACTACTGATAGGAAAAATATAAAGATTATTCGTAATAGTATATCTCCAACAGGAAGGTTCTTAATTTTAAATTCCTCCTTACTGTTTAGTTTATAAGATCTGAAAAGCATTAAGAATAAAAATGTCTGGGAGAGTTGATATTAAGTATACATCTCTCTTTTTCGAGAATGAGTTTCTAGAGGCGGAGAATGGAGCAACTTTTGAGGCCATTGATCCATCTACTGAAGAACTTATTGCTAAGGTTGCATTTGGTTCGGCTAAAGACGTGAATAGGGTATGTAATGTTGTGTCAGTCCTACTTTATTCGGTTCAGTCCAATCTTATCAGTCCTTAAGACTGTCGGTCCTTCACCCCTATCCTAAATAAGGATAGACAGAACATTATGGATTGTAAATATCGTAAATATTTTGTTAGTTTCAACTCTTAAATTTCTTATTTTTTAACATACACGAACTTACAGGCAGTAAATGCCGCTAAAAAAGTATTCGAACCCAATTCGGAATGGCGTACAATGGATGCATCAATGCGTGGAAAGTTCATATTAACTTTAGCAGATTTAATGGAAAGGGATGTTGGTATTTTAGCTAAATTAATTACAATTGACAACGGGAAGCCTATACGGTGGTAGTTATACTTTTATTTTCTTCAAACCTATAATTGAAAGAGTAATAACCATAAAATAATAAATGAACGTTAGAACTTAGATCAAGCCACATATCTTCTTGTACTTTAAAATTAAAATATCTTGCCTATTTGAAAGAGGTTATAAAAAAACTTCATCTCTTTAAATGATAGGATTGCTGTCTTTTTAGTTCTTTTGGACCGATCTAAGAATACTAAATAATTATTCACAGTTGGCAATAAGAAAAATACAGAAAGCTAGCTATCATATTTTTTTTTTTCCAATTTTCAATTTTTATTTTGACAGTAGATGTAGCGTGTACAACAACCGTAGTCGTTTTTCTGATATACAATAATGTAGGTCTGTTTATTTTAACTCTTAAGGGGATGACCAATTTTTATGCATATAGACAAAAATTACATGTTGAAATGAAGGTAAATAATTTTATCCCTCATTCTTTCTGTAAAATGACATTTGGTCACATTTTATTTAATTTACGCAAAGGTACAATGAATAAAAAGGGTATTATTCTAAGATTCTTATCTAAACTGCACACAAATGTTTTTTTTTCCTTTAGAAATATAGTCCATTAGTATTCAACACAAAAATAATATTCTTATGTTATATTTTCGGGAAAAAACTTCCTTTATGAAATATTGTATTTTTTTCTAAATTTTGGTAGTGAATAGAATTGATTCAAATTAAGCCAAAACATCAAATCATCATTACCTCAAAAAATATACAATAAAATCAATATTTCTACAGTTAAACTAGGGTTTCTATAACAAAATACTTTTAAAAAAATGATAAGATAAAATAAAAAAATAAAAAGTTCTGAGCGTTCTATTATTTTTAAATCTTAATATTGGGGCATTCAACCAAATGGTTTATTTTAAACTTCATACAATATAATTTTGCTTGAAATTGACTCATTTTCAAGTGTTCATATTTTCAAAATTTGTAAAGTAGAACAAAAATTTGACTTTATGTACGTTCATTGGAAATTGTTTAAATAATTTATTGCACATCAATTTCAGAAAACACTTATACAGCTGAAGGGCAAAAGTATAAACAATAGCTGGAGTCAAAACATATTAAGATTGGAGTCAAAACATATTAAGATTGGAGTCAAAACATACTAAGATCGGAGTCAAAACATATTAAGATTAGAGTCAAATCGAACAGCATAAAGATTCCCTTATTTACAATTGTACGATTTTTCTTAGTCGTAGTCTATGGCCAAAACATTCCAAATTAATAGAATAATAATGTGAAAAAAATGTAAATAAATTGCAAATGTGAAGAAATTGAATTTTTAACACGCTTTTTAGAATCATGAAATTGCTTTGGTCTACAAAAATCTATTTTAATAGAATCTTTTTGAATTTCATTGATCTCTAAAACTAAATATACAACTAATTTTAGTTATAATGCTTGATATTTTTTTATTTTGTTTATTTAATTGATTTCATCGAATTAGATATTATTATTCTGTAATTATCCATTAAAACAGTTAATTATGTATTGCCATACCCAAATTAAAAAACTTTTAAATAATCTGTACATACATAAAATAAATGTATTTTGTGTGTGTGTCTTTTTTTGGGTGCCCACACCGTTGAGCAAAGGAGGTTGATACTTTGATGGGTGCCTCCTCTTTTGAACTTGATCAGTCTTAGAGAGGGGTAGCCTTTTTTCCTTTTTTTTCGGGGGGGAGGGTATTTTAGGGGCTGATTCTGATTCAAGACACAAAAATTGTTTTTTCGAGCTCAAGTACACTAGATAGGGGTTGATTTATAAATTTAAAAAAAAAACATTTCAAAAATACACGGATGAGGACATTTTCTAAATTTATCTAATATCAAAAAAGAAATCGGTGAATATTTCAGTTTCATTTTATTCCAGTATCTAAAAAATGAATTTCAGATCGAATATTAAATTCATAGTATATTTTCCGGAGATTCATTTGCTTATAAATTAAAAACATAAAAATATAATTTGAACAGAAATATATATCATTTTCTGAATAATTTTTCAATTTTTTTGATTTTTATTCATGGAACGTCAATTTTCAATTTTTAAGAAAAAATGCAACAAAACTATACATTTTGGACATAATATTATTAACCTTAACATTTAAAAGATTTTACTTTCTATTTCCGGAATAGTTGTTGCATATTTTTTGCAAAATGAGCCAGTTATTGAATGTTATTTTACGACTTCATATTTCATTTTGAGTCACAAGTAAGAAAAAAATCTTGTCAGGTTTGTGTTCCTCTTTACAATTACAATAAAAGCTAATGCCCATTTTTTTCAAAATTAGCGTAAAACCGTTTGTTGTAATTATCTTTTTAAATTTTAATTTGACAATTTTTTAACTAAAATTAAAGATGGAATATCATCTAGATAGTTTTTTTTTATTATTATTAATGTTGGTATTTTAATTGAAGTTTAAATTTCTTAAATTCATAATAATACATTTTATGTAAAGTACAGGTGCCATGTTAAAATGGTAAGTAATGCTGGGTAGCATTTGGTACTAAATATATATAAATTATATTGATATTATTTACCAATTACATTTGGTTGTATGCAAAAACATCTCCACCCGATAGTTGAACGAAATAGTGTTCAATTCCACATACCGCTAAATCACTTTATATATCTAAATTTTAATATTTTATTCATTTATTTTATGTTTTATCACGAAACCTCCAAGTAAGTAATAAAGTTTTTGATATGTTATAAATCACTAGGATGTACGCGTATTATGTATATATTTTATTTCAAATTATTAATACATACTTGCTAATCCTCTTCATAGTTCCCATTTAAATTCGTATTTATTATATATACGTTCTCTTTTTTTCTCATTCGGATTTTTAATTTTTTTTTTTTTTTTGGTTCATGTTCGAATCTACAATCCATACTTTGAAAAAATTGAGACACGGGGAATCGATATTGTTTTATGAAAAAATCAACTTATTAATTTAAAAACAAACTTGTCTTCCTGAGCCTAGGGATCTGGTTTGATCAGTACTAAGCATAGCCTTAAATTCGTAACTCAAAATTCTAAACAACTTTTATTCCATGTATAAAGTCTTTATTTGTCTCTGTTTGTGAAATAAATACCCAGGCTGTGCATTTTTATTAACGGACATACAAACATACAGGTACTATAATATGATATCTTAGTAGATATGCTTCTTTTTAATAATTATATATTGATGTTTTCATGGTGCCCAGAGATTTTCCCAGGCATTTTTGCCCTGAGAAGTTTCGCCGTCATATATTTACTATAGTATAAATGTGTCGTTGCACTAATTTTTTGGCCTTAAAATATTTCTTCCTTCACTTAAAGTTATTTATAATTCATTTTCTTACGTGGAATAACTTGAAATCTGGCCATTTTAATTTAATAAATATAATAGATAATTTAATTAAATCCGCTCACTTTATGCTAATGAATCCAAAACTGCATTACAAATGACTTCAAGTTGTGGGTGACGCATTTTAAACTTTACACTGTATGTAAAGAGATATAATTTTGGAATAATATCTAAATGAGGGCCAAAGTTCAAAGGCCTAAACAACTTGAACCGTTGTTTATAAAGTAACATTTATCCAACTTAAGACCCATCAAAGGTAACTTTTCTTACGTTATTTCGACTTCTCTATTGAGATATGATCACTCCTTTCTCTCAATACGAAGCAAACATTATTGTAGATCCAAAAGTCTTTCAACAAATTAGGTACGCACCATTCTCTCGGTCGAACTTATGATGGAGTATATAAGATTAGGAACGATCTAGTTTGGAAGCTTTTGAGTGTGTACATACCTTTAAAACTACCTTTAAAGATTAGAAAGAAAAAAAAACTGATTCTGCTTTTTCTTCCTTTTAGTTCATTATTTACGAGGTCGTCGCGGTGTTAACTTCTCCCTCTGAATTAAGCATTCTTGTCTATCTTGTCTGTATATTGTTTTAAAAATCCATATTATAATAAGTATATATAAATTTGAGTATAATTACAATATTTTCCCTACAATAATACTGTTTTAAATGTGGAAGATTCGTCTTTTTTACGAGCAATTTATTTTCTCAGCCTAGTTTTTAGAGACACGAGCATTTTGAATTTTCGTACCTCGGTCCGACCAACAGAAATAAATTAATAAAGTAAAAGATGAACGAGTTAACTATTGGTTGAGTTGGGGTTTGTATATATAATTGGCAAGTACACATCGCGACCGGTAAGCTAAAAGTCTACTTGATAGGCATAACGGTATAAATAAAAAATATATATTATGAAATGATTAAAAAGAACGCGGCATTGGAGAGAATTATTAGTTGTACACAAAAAGTCAAACTTTTCTTTATTAATAAGAAAGAAAATGTGCTAGTACTCCCATTTTTTCTTTATAACTATGACGCTGAGCTTAATGCCACATCCATTTCGTTACTCCCTCAATTTTTTCCAATAGCTTAATATTACTTATAGTTGATGTAAATCATGTATATATGTAGCTGGCCGGGTTTTTGAAATAGGTAAACGGAAGAATGAATTTAGATTTACTTAGCTGTTGCCATTATTGTTTAAATCCTGAATAGTAAGTTTATTTTCCTAATACAATCAAATATATTCAAAACCGGATTGACCATTCAGAAGTACATTCAGATCATGGCCTTACCAGGTTCCAGTCCTCACTGACAAAAATCTTCAACAGGGGACAAACTTATAAAATCAGCAAGGGATCAAATACTTTGTCATAGAATGTTAAATTATAATTTATATTCAAAAGATTCTTTGTCCAATAGGATGGATCTTATTGGTATAATGTCTTTCACTTCATTATTTATATGAGGGTCTTGGACATTATGGAGCGAATAAATACCCCGGTGGATAATCATTCATACTTAATCTCTCGATGTATTCTATAAGTATAAACATTTGTAATATCTTATTTATAATTCTTTTAAGTTGACAATGAATCATTCTCATTAATCATATATATCTCCTTCTTCTTCATATTCTGCTCTTTTAAAATGTCTAAGAGTCGTAGCAAAGATTCCTTTTGATGAAAAATATAGTATATATTCTCTGCAGTACATCAAATGTAAATAAATTTTGCAAAATCTATCAACAATGCTTAGGAAGAGTGTATCAAAATCACATACACTAAAAAACTTAAAGAACAATAACAGTTTACAAATTATTTAAAAAAATATAGTTTGTTCTTTTTTGTTGATCCTTTAACCCTTTATGTCTGAGTGGGACGAATTACCCACATTAAAAATATAGGACTTTCTTGCGAGTAATTACAACTGTGTAGCCTAAATAACGAGTCTAATAGGGTTATTTGCGATAAGAACGGGTTCAGTCCCACAATGCGCGTCTCAACAGTCAGTACACACAAAACTTTTTTATGCTTTGCTTTTAGCTCCATGAAAAGTGATATATTTCCCAGTTTGGATGAAATACCAATATTTTTCTAGTGTTAACATCTCTCTCTCTCTCTCTCTCTGAATGATGAACTTCTGCTTGCTTATGGTGTATTTTGTTCACCCTATGTCAGTGAACTGTATTTGTATGTAAGTGCTTATCAAACTTTTTAATCATAAATTTCTGCTTGAAGTTCAGAGACGTGAATTCCTTACAGTTGTCTGAATCTGGCAAAAAGAATTTGCCACAGATTTTTACTCTGGAGTAAATTTGATAAAATTAAGTTTTGTCGACTGGAAATAGTGGGGAAAAGAAAAAGAAATGTAAAATATTCAACAGAAATACCCATTGTCTGAAGTGTTAAAAATACGCAAATAAAATATACTAGGTTACATGAGAGGAAACTTTGCAAGGCCTATCGTACCTACAGAAAAGGTCAATAAATTGATATAAATAGTTAATAATAAATATCACAGAGGTATTAAAAACTCAATAAGGAATATTAAAGTTTTATATTGGTGGAAATCTATTAATTCAGATATAAACATTTTTATTTAATGATGTGAAAAAATTATTTAATAATTAAAGGAAGCAATTTGTTGCAAAATAATAGAATTAAGTGTTAATTCAAGTTAATAGGAAAATTTTAATGGGGAACCAATGGGAAACCAAAGTCAATATCAGTCTATAAAGTGCAAAAACTAAATTTAATATAAGGGGTAAAATATGCGGTACTTCTAATTTTTTTTCTAATGCGCAGAAGCAAAGCTGGCTCACAGCCTTCAGCGTATCGACATTCAGTTGAGAAGTCTTGCACCAAACAGTAAATTCCAGGGGATTCACGTCGGATGAGGACGAAGACCAGAGTTATAGGACCCAAAAGGCAGTCATGTTCTTCCTGCAGAAATACTGCACCTTCTTGGACGTGTGTGCCGGCCCCTATCATGAGTAAACACATAGTTGTCCCTGGGGAATGTGATCTTCAACCATGGCAAGACATGGTACCTGAGGACCTTGTAGTAGACGTCCGTGCTGACTTTCTTGTTGGCCTTGAAGTAGTAAGGAAGCATCTTGCTTCCGTCATGACCATGACTTGAGCTGGATGTTTGATTGTGAAGGTTCCCTGGACTTGAGATCTTGATTCAGCCAAGGAGCGATCATTTCTCTTTTTCAGCCCAGCGTCGTTTTGCTTTGGATTGATAAAAGTGCCAAGGTATTTTTTTTCATTATTCAAAGCCCTTGATTGCCCATTACACAAGGCAGATAAATTATAGGCTTATACAGTAAGTCCGTAGGGGGTGGATAGGAAGGACTTTAGTCTAATCCCAATTCTTCAATTTTGCCTTCTTTTTTTCTTGAAAATTATAATTTTTTGTGTGCAGCTCTAGATTTTTGAATATTTATCCAAAAATTTAATTTTATAGAAATAACTATGGAATTTTGAAGAAAATATACAAAAATTAAAAATTTTTTTTCTAAAAAAATTAATTTTTGAAATTTTTTGTGAATAGCTCTAGATTTTAAATTTTTTTTTTTTTTAATTTTAAATTTTTGGATTTTTTTTATAAATTCAAGACACCAAAAAAAAAAAATATATATATATATAATCCTCTGGACCGCCCTTCATTACAATTTCGCTGCCAACAAATAAATGGGTGAAAAAGAAAGAAAAATATTTGGAGGTGTTATAAGGAGAAAGAAGAGGAGTATATTTATTTATTCCAAAGGTGTCCTTATTCACGAAATGTAAGAGTGTGACATGGACAATATTTGGACATTGTTGATGAAGGTGACTTAACGCGATCTAATATTATTACACAGCAATTTGTGACTACAATATATCGAATTTTATCTATGGACAAGAAATCAAAAGATATCACTTGAAGTTTTATTAACTATGAATCGTCTATTTTAAATGATAAACTAACTTTAGATAAGTAAATATGTGTAAACTCTATAAGTTTTCCGCAAGTAATACCTTCTCTTCCTATCTTGTAATGCAAGACAGCGATAGCGGAAAGTTGAAATATAACCTGTTAATACTATGGAAATAACTTTTCTAAGTGAAACAAAGCGACGCGTCTCAAAGCTAAGTAGAAGTCTCAACTTTTTCAAGGTATTCCGACAATTTGAATGATCTTGAAAGTAGATGGTAGGTCTTATTATGCGAAGGAGGTTGTGAGTTTGTCTTTTATGAAGTATCAGGGGGAGAAAAAAGGGATAAGGCCAGAGGGGATCATTATGTAAGGCAACTTAACTTTATCTTGTTTCTACAAAGATCATTACAGTATTATTTTCCAGAATACTTTGTACGGTAGTTGTAATAAGGCAGGAGGGAGATAAGGAAATAAACACCAAACAAGCACTTTCAATAATAATTCTGCAACAAATCCTCCAGTTTACTCCAAGTCTTTTGTGAGCACAGATGAATGTTCAATCAGGGTTTGAATATAATTCAATAAGATGGGGAAAAAATGGCAATCTGAATCTTGTTCATAAGGTGAATAGGAAAGGCAAAAGCGAACATGGGTCCATATGTCCCTTTCTATATTGTTGATGCACGAAATCCAATTTTTCGGAAAAAATTATATAACTTAAATCCCTTCTTTTGGCGTAAAGGAATGAAAGGAAACAAAGGATATGGGTTTATTTAAATCACTTACTAACGAAAGAAAATAAACTGATCAAAAGAACAGGAAATAATTTATAGATAACAAGAAGGAATGTCAGAGCAAGGGGTCAAATAAAGATACTGGCTCACCAGCAACAACAAGAGGATCTTAAGATGGGGTTGATCAAGAGATAGATAGAGAAACCCCATAGTGTTAACCTGACAGTCCTTTTAGTCCCCAAACGTATCCAGAATCTGGGTCGGTCTAACCCAGAAATTGAAAATTTAGGATGGAAATCCTTCTTAAGGAATCTATTCACCAACTCCAAGGAAAAATAGATGAGATATTATCCTGCAAATCAAAAGAAAATGAAGCTGATGAACTCTGCTCCTTCTGTAAGTATAATATTGAATCCTTCTTCCATTTGTTCTAAGAATGTAGTAGAATTGAACCTTCGAGGAAAAATGGTGAAGCAAAAATAGAAAATGAGTATGGCATGGAAAAGAAGAAGGAAAATTGGCTGGACCACGACTATGTCGTAACGTAACTTTTATGCAAAATATATTTCAACCGAACAACAGAGATTGTTTCATGAACTTCTGGCCTCGATAATTTTATAAATAGAGAATTTAAAATATTACAGTCATTTTAAGTTGTACATTTTTAACTATTTTGGTGCGAAGGGCTGAAGGAGCTGGAGTTTATTAATTATTTACTACTCGTTCTTATTATTTCCTTCTATTATTACCAAGTATTTGGGAGCGAGGGAGAGAAGTAGGGATATTATTTTATAGCAAACTACTCATTAGTCATGTTCTATTGTAATTTATAGAAAAAAACAACAGCATGTCATTCAATAAAAGTATATAACATATTAATTGTAATAATTGATTATTTAGACAAGTAAATAAAAGAGGGAAAACAAAGTTTACAGGAATTAAATAATAATGACAAATGATAAGGAAAAGAAAATTTATTCTTCAGATTATTAAAAAGCTGCTTTAATTGAACTTCAAATTTCCATTCGCGCGCTCCAATTTTGAAATATAAAGAGAAAGTCTGAGATGCGGGAAAACTTATGCAATGCACTCTGAAATGGTTTATTTTTGTCATTTTTCACTTAGATTATTTTAAATATTTGTATTTAGTTGTTTGTTTTAGAAGTTTACTGTTTTTTTATGTCTTTATACTGAGTGGTCAGGTGTAGTAGCTACGGTCTTGCTCATAAACATATGTTATATCTTTAACAATATATCTTAAATGTGAATGTTAGTTTCAAGGTGGATAAGTAAATTGTCGCATTTTTTTTTTTTAGATGTTCTTTTTTTTATTTATTAGAAACAGTTGTAGCGTAAAGGATGGGAGTTACTTTAATTCAGACTTTATTGTAGAAATAAGTGTTCTTTATAAACTAGCTACACATTTTTTATATTATCTAGCCTAAACTTGTGTATACATATAAGAAAAAACAGTTATAAGCAATTCTAGACATCATGTAATGTTTTACTTCATGGATAACATCTTCCCCTTTTTGATATGAAACAAACTCCGAAAAAAATATTATTAATACCAAGTGGTCCATTAAAATCTGAAGACTTTGAATATTAAACATCAACATATATAGGTATTATTAAGTAAGAACAGAATTTCAAAAAAAATAATATTATAAATAGATGTGTGTCTGAGCTGTCTTAATTATAAATATAAACGACCTTAGCGGCAATGATGGTATCAAGACTGTGAATGTAGTCCTCTGTCATAGTGTCTTAGTGCGGGCTGATCCCTTTTTCCTCTCCAACTTTTCCTGACGGCAGTCCTGGAGAAGCCCAACTGCTTGGAGTACCATTTTCTTGACCTGGATGTAAGCTAGAGAGCTCAGATTTTTGTTTTGTTTTCTAACTAATTGATTATGTTTTAATACATCAAAGTATATATTAATTTCAGTCGCTCAACCTTCATTGATTATTGAATTATTTATCTAAGAAAGGTATTTGATTATTATCAAAAAAGTTTTGTCTCAGATGGATAATAAGAGAAATACTTAGAGTCGATCCGTGGACCGAAGGATAAGTTCAAGACACAAAAAGCAGTCGTATGCAATGTGACCTTATCCTGCCTCATCCCTCAGTTCACGGATCCACTCCAAGACCCCTACCCTTGAAATACTTCATAAGAGACAAACCCAAAAACTTCCTCCACATAATGAGATATTCCATTTACTTTCATTATCTTCAAAGTTTTTCCGAATATATTGAAAAAGTTGAGGTCTCCAATAATATATACTTCGCTTTGGAAAGTTATTTGTTTGTTATAAAAATGTTGTGATATTTGAATTACAACTTACTGCTCTCGCTGTCTCCAATTTTGAGATGGAAAAAGAAATGATGACATGCAGGAAACTAATAGAATGTACCCTCTTATTGTAATATTCTAATTATGTAGGATAAGGAATGCCTACGTTTCTTTCAAATGAAATTAACATATATTGAGCTAATACAATTAATTCAATATTGCCTCTTTTATAAACCATTTATTTAGCTTTATATGGATAGGGATTTTCCGAATAAATGTACAAGAATATAAGAGTATAATTATCATCCATCGATACTGCACATCGCCTCCTTAAAGATATCTAATTTCAACATAGTTCTCTTGAGGAAAGGATACATCCTTCATTGTTGGGATGAGAAACTCCTTCTATGATCTTCAAAGTTTCAGCCTCCTAGACCCAACGGTGTGGCACCCATAAAAGACACACACAAACTCTATAAAATATATATTGATAACTTATTTATAATCTACGACTTACATTACATGCTCATAAAGTTTTTGTCTTGTCATTGGCTATAAATTATAGGTACCATTTTATTAAGTACTATTAATTTATTAAGCTTGAAAGTTGAAACTAACTTAACTTCATAAGTTTCAAACGTGTTATATACAATTCCCAACACCTCTAAAGTCCAAATCATTATATGGTGTAGACTGGAGCCCCTAGACATGCTAGGTCATTACCATTCGAGGATTACTTCATTTTGAATATTTTGGGAATATTTAGATTGTTCAGCCTTGTAATTAAATCCGACCTTATTTTTTCTTTACTATAAAGAGAAAAAAAATGAATAACAATAGAGTTTAACACCTTTTTCAAGAAGTAAAACTTCATAAAGTCTTTTCCACTTTAAATAAACTTTTTGTTCTTAAAATCTTGGAAAGAAGCTCCTCTTTCCAACCATATTGTTCTAAATTCAATTTGAAATAAATTAAAGGATATTTCATCCTTCATGAATGATGAAAAGCTTCAATTTTGAATATCCTTTTTCATAGAGCAAATCCTCTTGGCAATTAAACCCCCAAGTAATCGCTCTATTCGTTATTTCTTCTTGGAACTTTATCAATTTGGCAACGGCTATCTCCTTCTTTTTATAGGGAATTTATTACGTCAAGTTTGTTTTGCCTTCCCTCAATATGGTATCTACGTAGAACCACAGGGGAAATGACTCTAGATATTGGACTTAGTCAAAGTGTCTTTTATCCCTTTAAGAAGAATATTCAATCGTTAACTTCACTACAGCGTCATATTCAAATTATGATTGATGAAGGTATGTTATTTCTTTGAATATTAATGTATATGTTTATGTTAAACATATATTATTATTACTTTCTAGTGTATACAAGTCAAAGAGAGGATATAGTGGAAGAAAGATTTATGCTCTCAACTTATCAAGTTCCAAGCCATTCCACAAACATTTAAAAAAAATTGATTTAGAACGGGAAAAACCCCAAAGTTCGCTCAAAAATTGACTAAAAACCTTTTACATTCAAATAATATGGAAAAAAATAAGAATGTTTAATTATGACATGGAATTTTCCATGGCTTAAAAATGGTTCTTAAAAACTGTAATGTGGACAAAAGGTACAATCAATTTTTGTTCCGAAATTCGTAAATTAATATATATTACAAATGTCAAAACAAAATGCACCGGGAATACAAATCGTGATCCAACAAAATCTTCTATATATAATACTAGCTAAGGATTACCAGGCGTTGCTTGGGCTAAGAAGGAAGAGGGAAATCATATTGAAAACGGTCAAATTAATTTAGAAAATAAAAAAAATATTCAGGACACACTTGTATATACCTACTACATATACTAATAATTATAATATGAAAAACAAAAAGCTATGGGGAATAAAGTTGTCGAAAAAATAAAACTCGATAACTGGTTCATTTTTGCAAATATTGCAAAAAAATTTATTAAAATGTTCCTGAAATTGAAAATGAATGTCGGCATTTTTTTGTGTAAAAAGCATTGTCTTGTGGCATTTCTTATTAAAAACCTGAAAATTGACATTTGATAAAAAAATGAAAAAAAAAGAGAGCAAAAATGAAAAAAAAAAAATAATAATAATTCATAAATATAAATAATAAAATAAAAATAAATATTTCAGCTAAACATCAATTTTTATTTGCCAAATTAATATGTAAGCCAATCTCCAGAAAAATACAATCGTTATTGTATTATTTAAATTTAAAATCATGTACACTATTTTTGTTGTCAAGTTATGATTATAATTTAATCAAAGTTTATATTGATGAAGACTTTGTTTAGGATGATATTCCAATATTGGAACTAATTTACTTTAAGACATCATACCATCCTTAGCTAAAAAGTATCTAATTTTAGAATAGTCTGTAAAAATAAAAATTTATCTATGTAATTTATTGAGTTGTTATATTTCTTGATTAAGTCATTTAAATGATTACAAAAATAACCAATGCACAAAATAATTTTATCCACTTTAGGTACTAAAGTGTGAACGACAGACTTGAGCAGTTAAAAAAATTTCATACGGGCTATATCTCTCTCTACGTGGATACTGACACTTGCCACATAATAGCTGATATTTTTTATTTTCAATAGAAATATTTAAGGGATAAATTTGTAAAAGAAAAT
>NW_027296138.1:0-1069 GCF_016086655.4 Lepeophtheirus salmonis | reverse complement strand
AACTAAAAATTGCTTTAGGTCAGCCTCATTACCCTGAAAAATGCATAGAGGTATGGAATTCCAAAGACTAGTCGTTCTATAATAAAAACTATGCTTGAAAATTTATTAGTTGGTTTCGGGAGGTGAAGATGAATATTTCTACATAGAAAAATATGCAAAAAAAAAAGCAAAGAGCACACACTCCATGCAATAATCCTGGATAGGGTAAAAAGTAGAGCCATTTTCTGAAATGCAGCATGTTTTAAATGCTTGAAATTTGATGATACAAAATCAAAGTGCCTAGCCCTTAACAAGTCAAGATATGCTGAATTTGAAACCTATTTTTGCACAGACTACCACTACCCGTTAGAAGGGTTAAGGAAATTAAGGGAACAAAGATACTGTTCTTAAAGAGGAGTTAGAAAATGATGAGTACAAACAGGATAGGATCTTAAAAAATAAAAGGTTCTTTTCGGAGCCCTCATCCCTCTGAATGGTCTCGTTGTGTTCTAACCTCTTTTTAAGATTGTAGATGGTCGTACGTGCCATTCTTCAGCCTTGCTACTTCTGTTGGAGTGTGGCTTACACGAAGAAGAGTTGAATATTTCCTGTTTTGGGTGAACTTGTTCAATAAAAATTGTACAAGTTTCAACTTGTAAGGAAGTAGCATATATTATCCAAATTGTAAGTACTTATTTTCACTCAATGGCAAGAGAGAGGGGTACTAGTAAAATAGAAGGCACAGTGGAAGCAAGAGGGAAAGAAGAAGATGAAAGGAATTTCTGTCATCTTCTTAACTGGTTCCAAAAGAAGCTCTAGTGAGTAGCACTGCAGGCTAGCTCGACCAACACAGGTATAAAAGATGATATTATTATTTTTTCAGAAACAGAAATGTAGCTTAAACTCCTTTTCTTAAGTTAGACTCTTCCAAGAGCGTGGGAGGAAACTTCGTCAACAGAAAAACAAACAATCTTAAATACAAATCAAGAAAAAGAGAAAATCTAAATATATTTTTCAACTTTAACTATATTTCTTAAACATATGTGTGCCAATTGTAGAGTAATTATTCAAATTTGTAGGATGATTTTAT
>NW_027296137.1:0-3658 GCF_016086655.4 Lepeophtheirus salmonis | reverse complement strand
CATATTAACGTCATAGAATATGATTGTTTGCATGTTTTGTCAAAATCAGCCTGTCTTGCCGAGCAGTCGGACTATACATCAAATTAAAGATTCTAGTAAGCCCGATTACATGATGGTTTAACCTTGTATTTCTATTAACCTTAGAAATGCTGGATTTTCATTACTTAAATAGAAAAAATCAAATTCATGTTATGTATATTTAATGTAGATAAATTCTTAATATTTCATCCAGTCTAAAAAAATGTTCAATCCATTCTTACAATAATTGCACCATTTGCTGGGAAATCAGTCGTCTTAAGATACCCTTCAAAATTACTAGTGGAGTGTAATAGATCAAATATAAGTTATAATGGACTTAAAAACATTTATTTAGTTAGTATCTTGTAAATTCATGTAATCTCTTCATAAAACCATAAATTTCAACCTTTTCAATTATTACTGCACAATATGAAAGTACTTTGTCTTAATTTTTAACCTCTCTTTTTTTTCAATAATTCTCATTTATTGCCTGAAGAAAGTGGGTATACTCGAATTTGCTACACTAAAATCTGTGATCTAATAGATATGATGTTTCAGTACAACAACACAACTTTCTTAAACATCAAGAAAATTTAGTTAAATTTACAGGAATTACAGAGTATAGTATTATGCAAAAGTTGATATTTTTAAATTCTTGCAATTTAATTGTAAAATATGAAATTTGAGTATATCTTCCCACTCTCTCCAGACAATTAATGATAGATACTGAAAAAAGGAGATGTTAAAAATTAAATTTAATATAATTACTGAATATAACCGCCATCAACTGCTATGACATCCTCCAAGAGCCCGCGGAAGGCGTTGCACACATTGATGATGTAATGGTCTTCTATGGCTGCTCATTGCTCATTGACGCTGGCCTTCAATGAGTCCAAATTTGGGTAGCGGGTAGCACAGGCCTTCTTCTCAATTTATCTGCACACACTGTAGTTAAGGGTATTCAAATCAGGTGATTGAGGTGGCCAAATGTTTTTGTTCCAAAATGGCATGTTGGCAGCAAGACAATCCTGAGTCATTCCAGAGGTATGGGCAGGTCTTTCAGATCTTTTCCTCCTTGACAAGCTTCTGAACCTTGAACACAGTGGTCCTGGATAATCCAGTGTCCTTGATTATCTCCTTGACAGACCTACCGGCGCGGAGGAGAGTGGCAACCATATGACGTTTGGCCTCGGCATTCATCGTAAACGACTTTGTTTGATGCGAGTAAGAAAAACAAAACAAAGCCAAAGGATTTACCGAGTTACGTGTGACTACGAGGGTGTGTGTTGTAAAATTTGTCGGGGGAAAAAGATGTTTTTAGTCATTTTTTTAAATAGTTGCAACAATTTCAAAATTAACAATAACTTTGTCATTTGTCAAATTATTTAAAGAAGTCTTTGATTAAAATAGTCTTTCTAAAAAAATTTCGAACTCTAAATGTCCAATTTTTCAAAACAAATAACTTTTAATATGTTTTTCTAAAACATATATACTATTACGTCAAATTTTGGGTTATATCAGGGAATATGTGTGTCAAATTTTACAAAAGTTATTCGTTAAACATTTCTCTTCCGAAAAGGTTTCTATTAAATATTGCATCATTCTCTCAAAACCTAACACTCTACCAAAGACTATCCTAGTAACACTGAATACATTAGATGGGTAAATAAGAACAGTGATACTTCCGTATCGTAATTACCAGGGATCCAGGTCCTTAATTTTCCCACTAATAATAGTAGGTTTTACTTGTTATATTATTGGTGTATCAGGACAAAAAAGTCAATCTAATCAGGTCCTTCAATAACAAATGAGGAATTGCAGCACTATATGCGAATTATAAACTATTATAATTAATAAATATTAAAAATCCCTATGAAATGGCTAGATTTATAAAATTAGTTAATAATTGATCGATTAGGGATTATCGATTGGTATGATAAATAGAGAAAATATTGGATCCTTGCAAATGTAATAGCTAGTTTATTGGCTACACTATATAAACGTGAGTATTTATGATGTAATAACATACAGTTTAATGCATATTACAATTTGATTATAATAAAGCTATATTTTGGACATCAAATTTTCAAAACGAGATGGGAGGGAATTTGTCACTCTTACTTTCAAAATATTTTATGGAGGTCTGTGATTTTAGACAAGAATTGATCATAAAAGATACAATCAATCCCTTAATATTTTTTTGGCTATACTGCGAATAATATACATTGGACAAATATAAATATTTTTAAAAGACAATAAATAAAAAATAATCAAACAGGCTAAAAAACAATTACTATGAAATCAAAATAATGAAATGCACAAATCAGGGGGTCTGATCATTATATAAAGATATCAATCGTGATATTAATCTATTTGCCTATTGAACATGCTCTGTGCTGACTTTCAATGAGAAATATTTGATATAACAACATTAACAGTTTAGACTTGATTGTATTTTGATACATTTTGTCCAAAAAGAAAAAGAAAACAAAGGCTCATAATGGTTTTAAGTTCTATGCCGAGTAGTGATGTGTCGTTTGCGAAAGTAACGGCTCTATGAGCCGCCTCTTTGAAGTAAACGACCGGAAGCCAGCTACCCACTAATCAGGAGCCGACTCAAGGCAGCCTCAAGGGGATGAGGGGGGGGCTTGATTTTGAAATTTTTGGAAATTTTTGGAAAAAATTAGAAAAAAAAAATCAAAATTTAAATTTCTAAAATTAAATTTTGGAAAAAATTTATAAAAATCCACTCTGTTTACAAAAAGTTTCAAAATAAAACTTAAAATATTAAATTTTTTGAAGGAAAATTATATATTAAATTTATAGTATAAAAATTAATTTCTTGGAAAAATTTCAAAGATTAAATTTCAAATTTTAAACAAATCAAATAGTACTTTTTTGGGGAAAAAATAACAAAAATCAATAGTTATTCAAAGAAAATTAATTTTTTTGAAGAATTAATTTTTTTGTATATTTTGATATTGGGGGGGGGTGCCCCTCCAGCCCCCCTCTGCGGACGCTTCTGTAATTGTAATACATCTATCAAAGTAACAAAAAATCGGAAAAACCGTTTGGGAGTTGAAAGAGCCGGGTTTCTAAAACTAGTGAATTCCCATCATTTGTGCCGAGTCGAGTTTGTATATCATTTGTATATTTACAGTATATCAATTTTTCGAGTTTGAATTTCAGAGAATTTCCGGACTTTGTTTTCTCCTTTTAATAAAGAGTGATACTAGCAGGTTTGTACTCTTTCATTTCCCCCGTTCATTCGTTCAATTTTGTAGAGACTTTCCGTTCTCCGTTCATTCGTTCAATTTTTTTTTTTCGTTCATTTTTCTGTTCAATGGTTCATTTTTGAATTTTTATTTAGTCTATTAATATTTATCTATTATAAAAAGTCCAACCTACAATAATACTCATTAATATATAAAGCCATTTTTGTTTCTAAATACATTAAAAGGAGCCTCAAGGACTGAAACAGGCAGTCCTAGGGGCCCTAATATGATGATCTATATTCTTATAAAATGATGTCCAATTTCTTCAAATTGTGTTTTTAATATCTTCAAAATAGAGACAGTACTTTTATTCAAGGCAAATCCTCCAATATATTTTGAAAAGCCTCCTTCTTTAAGAAATAGCT
>NW_027296136.1:0-1101 GCF_016086655.4 Lepeophtheirus salmonis | reverse complement strand
ATAAATTATTATAACGAGTGTTATAACAATAAAAAGAAATATTAATGCTTTATATATCATATAATATATTATTTTTTTTTAATTTATAAAGAAAAAAAAATTTTAATTATAAATATAGATATTATAATTCCAAATTAGACTAACAATTATAATATTAAAACAGAATATTATATCATAATATCATTTATATCAAAAATGTAATATTTGAATATTTATTTTTTTAATTTTTATTATCAGAAGTACTTATTGCAGATTAGAAGAATTATGTTTTCTTGAATCATTTTTTGATATTTGAATAAAAATACTTAGCTGTTAGTTATATTTAGAAGTATTTTTATTTTCTACTAAATCTTTTTAAAATTTTATCTATATTTAGTAATAGTTAGTTTTTAGTTATACACATTTGAGGTTGGATTATTTAATTATATACTATTTTTATCAATATTTTTTAAACTCTGCTAGTAGTTTTGTATTATTATCTAAAAAAATAAAAATTACTGTATTTATTTTAGTCATAGAAAAGGTCCAGCTAATTTAATTGAAAATTTTTTAACTTTTCGAACAATATAACACCATATTCTTGCGCAGTCTCAGAAAATTAAAAATATAATATTTTATAAGTATTATTAAATTGGGAATGTATAATATAAAAGAAAAATTAATAATAAAATTTTTATTGGTAGAAGTTTTGTTATTTATAAATATTTATTTACTAAATTCAAAAATATACTGAGATTAGAGTTTAAAAATCTACAAATTACAAATCATTTATTGGTAAATATTCTAAATGAAATATTTTTTAGTAAAATACAAATAAAGAAATTTTCTTTATTCTAATTAAAATATCTTTAATTAAAAATTAGTTTTATTCTTTTGAATTTTTTTGTCTTTTATAACTATTAAAGTATATTGTTTAGAGTTAGATTTATAATTCTATTGTTAATTTAAATTATGTAAAAAAATAAAAAAGGAGAAATTCAAAAACATAAGGAAATATCAAAACAATGAGACTAAAATTTCAATATCTTTATTCAGGAAATTTATTTCATCTTTTTATTTATATACCCCTATTAAGCTAAATTTCCTAACCCCGAAATGGAT
>NW_027296135.1:0-2289 GCF_016086655.4 Lepeophtheirus salmonis | reverse complement strand
TGTAAGATTGTCCACCACTTTCTGGAGAGCGCTTTTACAATCAGGCGTCCATAGAGTAGATACGTCCGTGATGATACACTCCAAAGGCGGCCCAGTATTTTAGGTAGGACTGATTAGGGATAAGATATGACTCGAACAATGACCTCACATATTGTTTCTGGATAATTCTATCATTTTTTTTGCATTTTAAAGTGTTGCAGATTGTATGGAAGTTGTCTTTTTCTCATTCACTCCTTAATTGCTTTATTATTATTATTTAGTGCTAGTATTAGATGATGTGTTGTTTTATTTTCGGTTTGAAGACCCTTAGGAGGGAATCGCGTAACATACTCTCGATCAGACGTTTGATTATATACTTGGTAATTACATCATTAATGGTGTTAAGACCCAGCTCCTCTCTGATCTTATTAGGAATACTTTTTTAGCTTTTGGTCTCCAGTTAGAGGGCCATTCTCCCCCACTGACCTCCAATACACTTTAGGATGTTGTTGGATGGCTTTAATTCCTTCCAGTGTGATGATGTCGGCGTTTTCGTGATGGTCCCTCTAAAACCTTCCATTTAGAGTTTTTTTCAAGGATAATCCACAAGATGTGATTGTACCCAGAGAAAATCAAAATTTCTCAGTGCAACTCTAGATCCACCATTAACGAGTCCCCTTCTCGCCTTTGGAAAGATCAGTCTCAGATGACAGATTGATCTTGGAGTGCCAACAAACTCTTTGCTCTTAATTCCGGAGAGTATTGCCATATTCCAATATTTTATTTTATGAAAGAACCCCAAGTTTGAGCTTCTGGACTTCTATTATTAAGTGAGATATTTTCTCATCTGTCCTACGTATGTTCTGAGATTATTAACGTAAATTTTTATTTTTTTACTTTTTTGCTTATGTAACTTCCCTAGACCAATAAAGAGAGAGAGAAAAAAAAAGGATTAATATTCAATGTAATATCATAGGTAAATATGACATATTAGCAGGGACTGTTTTTAGATTGATTAAATATATTATATATTTAAGAAATGTTATAAAAAGACAAATAATATTTTTTATTAGAAATTTATGATCCTCACTTTTATTTTTCTTTAAATTTGCTGATATAACATTTTATTTAATTACTTATTTTGTAGTGTGTGTATGTATTTTTATTTTTCAAAGAGTTGACTAAGCTCTTAAAAGAAGCATATATTAACAAAGTATGAAAAAAAAAAAAATTAAAATCAAAAAATCTGACTTTATTCATTAAAATTGATTGTTGATTACGGATAAGTCATCAAGAATATATTAGAATAAGGAATTAAGGACAAATATTTACCAGGTATTGTACATCTATGACTTTGATATGGGGGGTAGAGACAGGGGGCAGTTGCAGCTCTCTGTGATGGGCAAGTTCCTTATCTTTTTACCTAGTTCCGTTGAAATTATTTATTGTTTTATTTTTTTATAACTAGTTGAATTAAAGTTAATTTCGATTTCTATGAAAATTAACTTCTTAAGTGAAAGTTCATTTCGAGTTTTTGTTTGTTATTAAGTAGCTAAGTTTAAGTTAAATTAACTAACTCAACCTTGGTTAAGTTAAAATTAATTAACTTAAGCTCTCGTGTCCCAGCAGATAGACATAATAAAAACTTTGAGGATTTGGTGTTCCCCTCGAAAAGTTAGGTTTGGCCAGGATCTTTGCAAATAATTAGAAATTTATTTTAAGTCTTGTTTACGTCCGGCTCGCTTTTCTCCTTTTTTTTTTTTTTTACCTTTTTCATCATTTTACATTATGCAGTAATACTATTAGTATGTGAGTTAGTGTTCCGTTGTGTTGGGTGAGGAATGAGGACAAGTCACCGACCTATATAAAAATTGGATACTCAAAAGTAAAAAAAAAGAAGAGTCAACAGTCAGCGAACGAACCTATAATTTATTAATGAAGTTATATAGGAGACTTCTCTTTCACTTCGAACATTGGAGGCAGAACGATATTCTCGAAGCTTTAGAAGGCTTAAGATAATGATAAGCTTGAAGTTCGTCTCCTTGCCCTTTCATTTATATACTATGCTGTCTGTTAATGCCTATAATTGGAATCCTTCTTTTGGTTAAAGCACTGTTACATTTTCAACGTTCAGCGTATACACTCACTTATACACATTTTTAAAAAGAATCTGTTGCGAAAGAGAATTTCGTAGAAATTCTTTTTTTAAATGCTTAGAAATGAAGCTGGCTTCATGATGAAGCCCAATTTTAGAATATGTCAAGACAATTTAAGGATATGGTTATTTAATGGTGAGCTGTAAATACTATG
>NW_027296134.1:0-863 GCF_016086655.4 Lepeophtheirus salmonis | reverse complement strand
CCACCATCTAGTGTTCTAATAGACTAAAAAAACAAATACTAATTAAAAGTGTGGCGATCGGGGGTGAAAAACAATGTTTGATTTTTTTGTCAAGAAAAATTGCAGATATTCCGTCTATATCCAACCAGGTGAGATATTTTTTGCTTCATTGTATTTTTGAGCAAAAGTTAAAAAATAGTCATTATTTAAAAATACAAAATTATGTATGTTTCATTAGATCAGATACAATCAGCTGTGATAAGAAAGGAAGAAAAAAAAAATATAGATAAGAACATTTGATAGTCTTACTCCGATGTCGATCCCGAATTCCACACTGAGTCCAACAAGGACTTAGAATTATATCTCCGCAACATATAAAAGACGGTTATGCTCCGTCTTTTATGAGCTATCACGAAAGTTATTTATTTTGAAGAAATAAGGAATTCCAACTCTCAAGCCATTCCAACATTGTTTAAACATCGAACCCTAAAGTTCCGACGCTCACCAAAAACTCCAACAAACCCATTTTCATTCGGGAGAACAATGTTGATGCTAAGAAAATTAAATGATTAAGGAAATCTCAAGCAACTTTTTTATTTCGAATTTCAGGTAAAAAAAGATTTCTACGATTTCAGGATCATACATTCCTTACTCCTTTTTGCGAACTTCCTACTTCCCAAAAAAGAAAAATAGACTTAGTGGACGTGAATCTAATTTAATCAACAATAGAACACGAAACTTCTTAAAATGATATATATATATGAGGTAAAACCTCTAAAGGAAATGAATATCAACATACAAATCCATGAATCAGAAATCTATGATGCAGAAATTAAGGAATTAAGGAAGAAGTTGAAGGATAAAGATGTCAAAATTTGGGACGC
>NW_027296133.1:0-478 GCF_016086655.4 Lepeophtheirus salmonis | reverse complement strand
CGTAGAAGGGATAGAAAAGCACACAATCACACTAAGATTGTTGTCAGCCATGCACGTTTTAATTATGAGGAACAAAGCTGTATTAAGTAAATACTAAATATGCTGTTGAGTATGAAAACACGAGGGAAAAACAATAGCCTCATAACGGATTTTTTTTCTATTTTTCAATGCGTGAGCGTCCCAGTTACTCTAGATTTCCATGATTAATGTCAACTAACTTATAGAATCAAGACAGAAATACTTCTAATAGAGAGATTGCGCGTTAATAAAGTGAATATTTTATTTAACTGTTTAGTTTAATGTGACGTAGTATGGAAATAATTCATTTTTACTAATTTTCATTTATTATATTATTCAAGTGATCAAATAAACTATTAATATAAAAAAATAAAAGTCAAATTCAAATTGATAAGTCTGAGCTATGAGTATCTAATTCAAAAAGACTAGAAAATTTACAAAAACATATTTATTTATTTGC
>NW_027296132.1:0-1105 GCF_016086655.4 Lepeophtheirus salmonis | reverse complement strand
TCTGGATCCGGTCCTAGTTGACACCTTTGTTAGTTTTGAAGGTGATGAGAAGTAGCTCACCAGATTTGACCACTTTGATGGGATCTTTCAACCACCAGTGGATTTATAATTTTAAAACAAAATTATTAAATATTTGATTGGACGAGAAATATATTTAATAAATTCAATAGATTGGAAATTTTACTAAAGTCTGAAATGAGTAGAGTATGTTCAGCAACTAAAGTCAAATAGAAGTAAATTAATCTTTTGTGAGGGTTTCCTCCTACGTTGGGGTTCATTTTTAAATATGTGTTATTTAGAGTGTTGCTAACGTTAATTATATAATTTTCTTTTGTAGGGGCCTAATTATTCTTAGTTATGTAAGCCAGGAAGCTTCTCCACTTGATTTGAGGCCAATGGGAAGTTATTTTGTAATGATGATAGGTCTAGCACCATTTATATAATTACTTGAAATCATGTCGCCCACCAGGGGTTTCACTTCTTTTAACTTCATCCATCACAGCTTGCTTAGATTATTTTCGAAGGAATATTGCTATATTTTCAATAAATAAGTAATTCAATTCAGGTTAGGCTGACAGCTAATGGATTAGAAAATGGATGCTATGTTTTAGTAGGTCATCGAGAATGTGATGTTAACTCCCAATATATTATGACCTCTGAAAGCCTTTACTTATGACATTGTTTTGTATAGGCTTTACGATCCCATTATCATGCAACTATTATTTCAGGCTTCGTAGTTATAAATTTATTTATTTAATTCATCGTATATGGTCATGGCCGAAATTTTTCGTCATCACACTATATTCTACTCCTTTGAGACCAGATACAGCTTCAAGAATTTTCCTATGAAATATTTCGACGATGATATTATTTTCAATGGAATTATAACTATTGGAAGATGCCCAGCCATTTGCTCTTCAAAGATTGAGACAAATCCCATTTTGCTACAAGGATCAAGTTCAAAAAATGTTGGAAGACATTATGAAGAAGATGTAATCAACGATCCAATTATTGTTGTACCAAAGCCTAATGGAAAAATACGGTGAACAATAGATCTTACAAAATTAAATTATCAAGTAAATAGATTAGTTCACCCTATGAATTA
>NW_027296131.1:0-993 GCF_016086655.4 Lepeophtheirus salmonis | reverse complement strand
TGCTTGCAACAATCGTTATATAACACATTTAAAGTTTATTAAGTACAGTTTTAAGGTAATATAAAAGGTCAAAAGTCAAAAAAGTTGTTTTATTAGCTTTGTGTACTAGGTTGACATATAAATTCGGTCTTTTGTTGTTTTTTAATGAAAAAGTAATGTTTGTTATGCTTCAGTCTTCTATGGGCGTTTTTACTGACATTCTCTGTTTTTAAAGGGGATAATGTAATTTCAATGGGGAAGGGATGGAAATTGAAAATTATTTTTCTAGATTGCTTAAAAGGTGCTTTTGCAGCTAAAAACTGAGCTAAAATTTAATATATATATATGTAAAGTACAATAATTATACAATATATACATCAATTGGACTTAAGAATACTTGAATAGTACATTTATGGTTATTGGCATCGTAGTTGTGTATAGGCAGTCTAATACTCATAGTATTAGAATGTTATTAGCTTTAATCATCAACAACTCTCTCTGTCAAAATGAAGGGGTTCTGTGCTTTAAAGATTGTATTGTTTGGCGAGATAACACTATATCGCAGTAATTATTATGCTTACAAGATCTTCAAGGTATTTTAAGTAACAGAACCTTCTTATTGATTGAAGTTATTAAGATTCAAAGGTTATAATAAAAAAGTTTTTAGTATTATATTCCCCCTTGACTCGCACAACTCACCCAGAGTAATCAATAATTAACTGATGAAATGTCTATCCGAACATTTTATACATCGAGTTTTGACGAAACGGTGCTAAACAATTTTTGCTGAATGAAATATTCGCTACCTTTTTCTTATATCTTATCTTATATATTATCGGTCCGAACTTTATTCTTCTATCTCGTTCAGTTAAAGTATAGAACAAGATGAAAGAGAGAAAAATCCTACGGACGCTCTGTCAGGGTCACCATGTTATTTTTTTGTTTTTTTCGCGTCTATTCTAATACTAATACAGTATTTCTAAATATTGTACCCTTACTTTAATAGCTTTGGCA
>NW_027296130.1:0-1367 GCF_016086655.4 Lepeophtheirus salmonis | reverse complement strand
TCCTTCAGTGATTACAAATTTGTAATTAGTTTCTTCGTATTAAAACAAGTTTCTGAGAATTTTCAATCACCGATTTGAGTGTTTTTGTTTGTGCTGAGACAAATAATCCTAGAATGGGATGTTTTTCTGGAATTAGTAGCTAACAAATGAGTAATAATATCCTATTCTTCTATGCTAATTCTTATGCATTACTAGTATTTTACTAATTGTTACATTTTTAAGACAAAAAAAAAACTATTTCCCTAAAAATACAGGAAACGACAAAGTGGATTTATGACTTAAGTCTTATTTTTATATAATAAATTTTTCCACACTACTTTAATGGATTCGTTTCAGTTTAATATCTAACTACTTCACTTAAATAATAATTCATTTACAGACTAGACATAGTCTTGCTCTTAATCATGTGTAGTCGGATAATATTTTAACAACTCAAAAAATTTAAAAAAAAACTGTTCAGATTGCCATCAACAAAAACTCAAACACAAAAATATCTTTTCAGATTAAAAACCCTTCATTTAATAGAAAAAAAAGTTTATCATTCTGTACCTTGATTTCAAATTGTTTAAAAAAAAAATTATTTTCTGGAAGAAGCTAAAAGTTTTGAAATTTTTCTTCAAAAATTTATAATTAAAATACCTTTTGCTTAATGAATTAAATATTTTAAAAAAAATATCGAAAATGCGAACTAAATTACAAAAAATTCAAATTTAAATTTTTTGTGAAAAAAAAAATAATATTAGATTTTAACTAGAAACATTTGAGTTTAAATAGTTTAATAATAATACATAAGAATTGGAATTGCAAAAATAAACATTATTTTCAAGATGCCAAAACCTGATTCCATAAAAAAACACCTGATTCTGTGATTCTGATTAATCGTAACAGGTAATATATTTTTTCAATAACAAGGATTAAGTCTAAAGCAACACTTGTTTAAGCTATTAAAAATCCAGAAAACGCCTCAAATAATTTGCATGTTCTATAAATGCTCGTGTACTCGAAGTCGGTTCAGGTTTCAAATCTATTCGGAGAATACAAATTTATTGATAACGTACCCGGATCCTTCAGATTCGATTCTAAGATCCGTTTTATCTCTATACCCATATATACGTACACTGAACATACATGATGGATGTGATTAGCCCCCATAACTTATTCTCAAAATCATCCTTTCCATAGATCGGATATGTTCATACTTTCAGCAATGTTCAAAGCCTTTTACAATAAGATTCCGTGTGATTGGGTATGGGAGCTGTTCAGTAAAGGAAAGTCTTTTAACTGCGTCACAAATAAAGGATCTAGATACATGACAGCTGCAAGGAATACTACGTGCATGTCAAAACTTTTTCCAACAATAAATAATT
>NW_027296129.1:0-399 GCF_016086655.4 Lepeophtheirus salmonis | reverse complement strand
GTATTTTTCAATTTTTTTCCAAAACAAAATATAATCCTGGTAATATAAAAATAAAAGAGGTTTTTACGGCGTTATTGTTTATTTTTGGTTGAAATTGATGTTCCCTTTGATTTTTTAAATTAAAATATGCAATGATTATTACTATAAAAAACATTTGCAAAAAAATCAACAATTTTTTGTATTAACTTTGCGAAAAAGAAGTATTTATTGGCAATGTAAAGGAAACACACACACCTGCAAATATTTTTTTTTTTTTACTTGCAAAACAAAAAGTTACGGAGAATAATGATCTTGAAAAATAACCAAATATTACAAAATTTATTTTATAAAATGTTTCCGAAATGAAAAGTACAATACTGTACTGATAGAAAATAAAATTTTATGTACAAAATGTATCAC
>NW_027296128.1:0-2120 GCF_016086655.4 Lepeophtheirus salmonis | reverse complement strand
AGCAGGATAATCTGGGATGTAATTACAATTATGCTATTTTAGTAATAAATTATGTACATACATTGGTAACCATATTTTAGTTGGGGAAGGGGAGTGTAAGACAGTAGTTTTAGCACTGTATTTATATTTAGTGTACAATTGCTATATTATAAAAGTTTTTAACTTGAGTTTGATCTATAGTTGGGATTCTCAATAGATTTTGTGCGTTAGCCAAAATGAGACGAAGAAATCATTTTGCGGGCCAGACTTATGAATCTTATGCTTTCATTTTAATTGGACAGTAAATAATTCGAACGATAAATTCCACTGGTTCTATAACTTGTCCCATCTACCTAGCCCTAGACCCCCAGGACAGTCTCTGATGCGTAACTCATTCAGAACCCCATGACCTCACGACCCACACTAATGTAAATGTTTGAAAGATCCCGTATTTTCGAAAAACTTCATTATCTTCACCCTGTCACACAATTTTTAATTTATTATCCATTTAAATCACTTTAATTTATATATTTTATTTTATAGGCCTAATTCCCTACATAGAAAGAATAATGAACTTGTTTAAATCTATTTTTTTGGTTAGGGTTTCTTTTATATTAAATAAAACCTCCCCTTTATACACCAACTAACTGAATTCAAAAGATTTAAATGAAAAACTCACAGTATAAGTTGAACTAAGAAAATGACTTTTTCTGAAAAGGTCATTCATTGATGAACACCAATCTCCCCCCCCCAAAAAAAAAAAAAAATTCTGTAGACGCGCCTGAAGTTTCGGCGAATGAATAAGGAATGATATTTATTTACCGCATCCACCTCAGAAAACACAGAATCTAGAAACAAGTTAATCCGACCATTTAAAATCATGAAGGCGATCCAATTGTTTTAGAATTCAAATCCCGGTACGAATCCAACTGGATTTTTTAACTAGAAATGATGACTTGTACATGTTCTTCAGTTCATTATTTGATTGCAGGTCAATCAACCAACGTACAGTACACGTAGGTTTTTTTATACTACTGATAAATACGTCATCACAATTATTGAAGTTTTGAAATCTTTGATCAAATTCTCTGATCAAACCTGATAACTTTTATTATTTTTTAATATTGTTGTGTAAAAAAATCGGGCCATTTGAATTATAGTCGTGGGTCGGACTTTGCTCATAGGACACATATTGAAAATCACTGGTTTATAACTTAATATCACTTATGTTACATTTTTTTATTTTTTTATGTTGAAAAAATGTAAATTTATAGAATGAGAAGTAATGTTGTGATTTATCAGATAAGACACCTTCATTTATAAAGTATTTCTTTTTGTCTATTTTTCATATTTTACTATGAAACTTGATTTTCTTATTGTACAGTATAAATGAAGTAATTACTCATAATTCAATTAATTTACCACTGTATGCTTTTTAAAAACATATTGATAAGTGTTATAACTTTAGATGGTTAACATTTCATACAAATCAAAGGGCATTCTCCTTGAAAAATTTAAGGTAAACAAATTGGGATTATGGTTTACTCTCTTTTAATAATACAAATTAAACTAAATTTTACATACTTTTTTAAGCAATTTGGTATAAAAATAATATACAGGGTCCGAAGCAAAAGTGGACTATTAATAAATACTAATTATGTAATTAAAATAGGGAGGTTTTGTGATTTTTCCTGCATCTTCTAAATCTCCTGTCCTTTCTACAAAAGTAAACAATAATAAATATTTCTCAAATGTTTCATCATGAGTAAAGTAAGAAGCAAAAGGCATAGGATCTCAGACCTTCTGATTATCAAAATTGAGGTGGCAGAGATGATGGGCATTGCGAAGTGCACCAGAAGCCTCATTTTCAAGGTTTCCAAGATGAAAAAGGATGGAAAAGAGACTCCAGAGGTACGAGAAAGTTCGTGCGTGGATCAAGGCAAATGGATCCATACTAAAAAATTATCTGACGAGAAGATTTTCACAGTGGACCCGGTCTACAACAATCGGAACGACCTTTAGCTTGGGGATCACCAGAGGAGGTCAAGGGAGTGTTCTGTACAAAACATCTAGCCCAACCAATGGTCCCTGGGGGTCTTGGCGTCCAACGGCAAGAATAAACCTCCCTTCTTTTTTAAGAC
>NW_027296127.1:0-710 GCF_016086655.4 Lepeophtheirus salmonis | reverse complement strand
GAAATTCTATTTTCTAAGGAACGAGGGTAAAAAAATGTTCAAATGAAGTATTTGGTCTGGACAATTCCTGATTTCATTTCTAAATATATCAAGGGCATAGGAGTAGTTGATCACTTGGATGCCATAACAGCTGTCTATGGATGTAGAATTAGATGAAGGAAAGGGGCGTTGTATATATTTAACTGTTCCAAAGTGCTTATGCTGTTCAAGCCTGGTGACTCATGTAATAAGAATAAACGTATATCTGCCAGTACTAATTATTTCTTTATACTGATCAGACTCCATCTATTTTTTGAGAAAAGGAACTAGCAAAGCTTGCAAGGTGACAATGGTCTTCATTTTATTATGTGTACTTCTCAATTAAGAAGAAGAAAAGGTTCAGAGTGTAATCTAAAGGCACAATTTGTGTTTTACAGAAATAACAATGAGCTACATAAAATTGTTTCTATCATTATCACAAATAATAGGAATTACAATAATAATCAGATTTTTTTTTTGAAATTTTGTTCATGCATATACATTCTCTTATTTACGCCATAAATAGATAAACTATATCCCCTAATTTTAGATTGGCCTTGAGTTGTAAGTTTATTTACAGAGAGAGTTAGAAATAATGAATAGGAAGATCGGTTGCTCAAGAATATTCATAGGTATTATACATATTTATGGTAACTAATAATATGAGTGACTTTAGAAACAGTTATATATAT
>NW_027296126.1:0-3637 GCF_016086655.4 Lepeophtheirus salmonis | reverse complement strand
TTAGGTCTGGTGGGCTCATTGCTTTACAAAACGATCAAGAGAGTACTCAAAAATTAGTAATAAAGCGGAGGCCCGCTCAGGATTTCCTGAGTGCACTAATGCTCTGACCATCCATGATAGATCATCATTACTTCATCAGTTTCTTGAAAAGCCGTACCTGTTGTACTTGGAGTGCTTTGTGTAATCTACAGGCAGCGTCTGGTAGCATACAAATTTAGTGGTTGACTTCACAAATCAATTAATACTATTATCACACCAATAAATAAGATCCAAGCAGATTCTTTCAATTACAGACTGTTTCCACAGCTTGGCATTGATAGTGATGAAGATTTTTAACGTTTATTAATAAAATGAAACTTTTTATTCTTTGTTCAACTTTAAACCTGAGCCTAATTCAAAACATATGTAAGAGTTATTTTAAAATTGAATCTTGTATCAAGATGAACAATTCTTGTGAATAATATTATTTTTATATTTCTCTTTAGTTAAAAACAAAAAGGACTTCATATCACTCAGAACACTCAAACCATTTACAAATCTACTATATATTATTAGTTTTAAGACTGCCAAGTATATTTCGGGTATGAGTGTAGTTGAATTTTATATTATGACTAAATAATTTTTTTTGAAACCATAAAGATTTCTTCCTCTCTTATTAGATTGAAACTGAAATGTGAAAGAAAAGATAATACTTCTTGAGCCCAATCACGTTCATGAAAATTGTAGCTTTCAAATGAAAACATGCAAAATTTTAGTTTTATCGTATTACGGTGGACGTATCAAGCTGTGAATCCTAAACACAACAAATTACCTTTTATAACTTTTGATGGAGTCGTTATTAAATAGGAATCGCGCTCTCAGATCTAAATCCCCAAAATCAAGGGCCAAGAAAACAAAACTAAATAGAGCTAAGATAACTAATAATTAGTTATGGAGCTCACTTATTATGAAAAAAAGTGACCAGTTGCTCATCCTCCAATCAAGCGGGTAGAGGTTCGAAGAGTCTGGTGGCCCTTCACGACTGACAATTTAATATGATTTTTTCAGAATTACGCACACCTTCCCTTACGCCTAACTCATATAAAAACCATTCCTAAGATGGCATTATTATTATTCATAAATAAATATGGTAACTGTGAGTTGTAATAACTACACGCACAAGCACCTTTTTTACTTATGAGCAAACGTTACATGAATTAAGAGTTGATGTGCAAGGATGAGAAAGTTGTCTATATCCTTATGAATATAATTTTTAGAAAATAAATATTAAATTTTGATAACTTTGATAGACGACATACTTGCTGATAGAGATCATTATTAAAACTTTAGTGTTCCTTGTTTGCTAATACGTTGAATGATTAAAAAATAAATCTGTAGGATCACTTATATCTTGCAGGTTACCACCAATGCTAACCTACCCAATAATTTTTTATTCCTATCGATGAGGCAATATTTTCTACCATATAATTAATAAAAATTTGCTATGATAATAATTATCATTGACCTTGGTTGGTAGCCATTGAAAAGGTGATAATTTGGTAGGACTGAGTTTTTTTCTGCCTTTTTTTCAATCAAATGAAAAAAAAGCTTAGAATATACAAAAACGGGTGATCTACTTTCAGTTTATAGGTAAAAACTGATAAGGGGAAACTATTATTATTGCCCCTACACCAAATACACCCATCTCATTATGTTCATTTGGGAAGAAGAAATTATGTTTGTATATTGGAGGGGGGTGCTGTAGTTTATATTGAAGCCAAGAGTGCCAACCAAAAAAAAGTATTGGAAACCCTGCAATTCAATCAAATCAAATAAAAATATATATATATTATTTAAAATAGTGTCCCTTGAGTCTTTTGTATTCTATCGAATTTTCCTAAAAGTAATAAATAATCATAGGAATAACTCTAGAAAGGTTCCTATTCCTAAAATCTATAAAATTACTTTTCATTGGTATACGACAATGTTGTACTTTTGCAGTTTAATGATCTTTCTTGTAGCCGTTAGTGACTCTGTTATTCTACAGCCAATACCATTTAACCTGATTCCTTTTTGGGTATTGCCTTTATAAAAATAAAACTACCTATGATTTGATCATGTCAAATGATATATTATTACCTATAGCTTACAACGTTCAGCAATGATAACAATCTCAAAGCGTTGTAGTACATGAATGAAATATATTTAACAATAAACAGATTGCAAAAATTGATGTGATTACCAAGGACTCCCCCAAAATATCCTAAAACTACATAAAATTGCTCCTCTAATGTTTGACTTTTTATTATATTTCATTTTTAGAATAATACAAAGAATTTGAATGGAATTGTATTTGAAAGTTTAAAACAATGGTTCTCCAGTTTTTATATTTTTATACCACTGAATAAATGTATTAAGGCCTACAAGTATCACCTTTTACTAAAAGAAAAAAAAGATGCAAAATGTTAAGTAAAAATTTGGAGGCCTTATTATATACCGGTAGATAAGTGAGACCTTCTAAAAATACAGTATTGAATGGATTTTGTTTATCAAATCTAAAGTTCCAATTATTTTTTAATAGTACATGTTTAAACATAAAATTATGTCGCAATGAAGCAAGAAGGTAATTTAATTTTGTGCCGGAGGATCATTCGGATATCATGAAGGCCTTTAACGTCAAGGCCACAGTCTGTCAGGTCAGATCGTTTGGCTGAAGGTAGACAACTTTAAGGACAAACTCAAGAGTGAAAGACTGGTGATACTGTCTGCAACAAGCAAAATTAAAAGGGTGTATGCTTTGGAAAAATCTGGCAACAACATCAGGACAGTCACCATGCCCAAAACATCTGGCCTCTGTGATTATTTGGGGGTTGTGGCATCAACTAGAGAAAATGCCTGCAATTTGGTTTCCTGTTGGATACCGTGACCCGCAGCCACCATTGCCAATGGTGTTGAAAAAAGTCCAGCAAAGCCATGCAATGTATTCGGCAGAATGTGGCTCCAGTCCATACCGCAAATATTGTTCAAGAGGATGGTATCCACATGAAATCTGGTCCAAGAAACTTTCACTCCTCAAGGCCCAGATCTGAATCAATTGGATTACCCCATTTGATGGCAAATTGAGTAGAATGCCTGTAAAGTCCCGCCAGCCGAATACTAATGTCGGAAGTACACTGTTAACTAGCAGTGGAGAATCATGAAAAGGACTACCAGTGCCGGAGGCGGTGTGGAAGCTGTTGGAGGGCAGATTCATAATCAATGTTCATTTATAGTGAAAATATTATAAAATAATATTTTCTCGGTACAATATCATCCTGATCAATTCTGAGTATTTTAATGACTCTTAGAAGCTGGCAAGTCTCACTACTTTTTCTACACCCGGTAAAATGAAACACATAAATCTCTTTGATAAATTTGTCAATGAAATATAATTTCTCTATTATATTTTTATTTAGAATACTTTTTCTTTTTAAAATAAATAGTATTCAGATAAAACTGAATTTTACTATTAATGTATGAAAGCTATATATACATTTTTATAATAATAATAAAAATAAAATGAATAACGTTTTTACAAGACGTCATAATACCCAAAATCGACTATATTCAAAGCAAGAACATCCTTAATAAATGAAAATAAACCCTTGTTTCTACAGAA
>NW_027296125.1:0-3151 GCF_016086655.4 Lepeophtheirus salmonis | reverse complement strand
AGACCAATAAACACAGAATAGTATCCCTAAGTTAACTCAATTTTAAGAGGGGGATATATTATTTTTGCATTGTCGTTAAACATTCATGGTGTTTCAGAATTATCATATTTTTATGACATCATTCCGGCATTTTTGTATACAAACCAGCAATTTTCAGTTTTGCACTCAGTAGTCTATTTTCTTTGTTATTATAAATCAGGTGAATATTACTATAATGTGAATATCCCTTGTTCTTTATTTCTTTTATTATATTTTACTGAAAATAGTTGTAACTATGTGTAAATATATTTTTACTAGTAATCTATTCTTACATAAGATTTAAAAAAATAGAATCTATTATAATAGTTTAATTGAAAAACAGTACCTATCAACAACTTATAGATTTATTGTGTGAAGAGCTCTTCAACTATCATTTTTGAAAATAGCATGTTAAAAGTTGAAAAGTAGGGATCATACTGATTTGAGAGGAAGAGAAAGTGTGTGTGAGGCTCCTAGAAAGCAAAAAAAAAAAAAAAATAATAATTTGGCAAGAAGAAGAAAGAAAGAGCCAATGGAATATAAAAATTGTTGCTCTTTCTTATTCAATGTGTATAAAAAATTCATCATAGAATTAACAAATATATTATTTTTAAAATAAGAAAAATATATCGTTATGGCTTGGGGATTCTGGACGACCTATAATGTACACGTGGAATCACGAAGATCACGCCAGTTTACAAATCCTGCCGTAATACGAGAGGTCTTGGGAAAGATTGGAAATGAGAACTTATGGAAAGATCGAACAAGCCTCTTCCGACAGAATCGCTTATGAAAGACATCTTCTTCTTGGAGATCGTGATTGGTCTGAAAAAACTGTGGCAGATAGAAATACTCTACCTCGAAAAAAGAATCCGTCTGATTTTGAAAAAACTTCAACACCCTCACCTCCACCATTTAATATATCTACAATAGACAACAGCGTATTCAAGGGAGGAGAAGATTCTGAATCAAAGAAGAGTGAGGATTTATTTTGTCCAGCATGTCATCGTGAAAGCCGTGTTTCCTTCGGGTCTATCACATCTTCAAGAGAATCAAGCCATGGACGTACTAAGTCGGAAGATGATTCTATTATTGCCAGTGTTAACAACAATGCAAATAGTGAAGTAAAGTTGGATGAAATTGCGCAAGGACTACATTCTTCGTCTTTACCGACTCCTCCTCCGCCTCCCCCAATATTCACCCCCCATCCCATAAATGCATTTAACTTAAAAACAACAACTCTATCAACATTTAAGTCAAATCATCCAATAAATAAAAATGAATCTTACTCTTCCAAATCTAGGAATATAAATAGTGGGGTTGACTTTTTTTCTCAAGAAGACTTGGTGCACCGTAGCTCATCAAAAGAAGACATTATAAAAACATCTACCTCCACTAAAAGGATGCATCGTCGTCATCATAGAGCTTCCAAGGAATCAATTCGTTCTCGACAGGAAGATGACAATCGCCTAGGTGCTTCTAAAACACTTCTTCGTCCTAGAAGTGTTTCATTGGAGTAATCGATTACTTGATACAAGCGAATATGAACGCCATAACACGATTGGACAGAAACAAAGAACCAAAGGAGCAACTGGTGAAGTTTACACTCAAGCAAATCAAAATCATATTGTCAGTGTAAGATCTTCTCACTCTCTGGTTGAAACATCCAGTCGTTCGGTTTCTTCAAGATCAGGAAAGTCTTCCTCATCTAGATCTCCGAGTAATGAAAAGCTGAAGGAATATCGTAGACCTGGTTGTGGCTCATCAAAATGTAAAAAATACACCGATAAAAATATTAAAATTCAAATAAGGAGTACATTGAAAGTTTTATCGTATGTTCCGGATTATTAAGCGCATGTGTTATTGATGATATTAGGACGACAAATTGCTTTACAATTGTTTAACATGCATGGAATATTGTTGCTTTAATTATTATCGATGATTTGAGTCATTATTAGTGCAAGGTTATTTCCTTTGAAATTAATGCACTACGTATTTTATAAAATACTAAAACGAATCAATAATCTAAGATAGAGTCAAATTATGCTTAGTTTAAGAAATGCAAAAATACCACCTCAAAATTTTATGTATAACAATAATAAATATTTTTTTTAAATTTCATTTCTGTACTTCATACAATTTTATGTATAAAGTTTATAACAAATAAAATTCTTAAATATCTTTACAATTAAATATTTTGTAACAATAGTAGCTTTCATGCAATTAATAGTTTGGTCAATTCTGTAAAAACATATTAGTGAAATAATAAATACACAAAATTGAACAAGATCACTACTCCAAACCAGAGTCTGTAAGCTTTTCATAAGAAACATTTAATTGAAAGTGTTACATTAATTTAGATTTGTATTATTACTCGACCATAACTTTTTAATTAGCATTTCGATGTTTATTAAATTCAACATAAATTTTAAGAATACCTATGTAAGAAATTAAATATTTACTTTATTTGTTGCGCTACCATTTTTATTACATAAATACTAGCCGACTACGCCATTTCTACATTCCTGGCAGTTTCTTACTTCGCTATGTCTTTTTTGAAGCTTTTGCCCTTATTCTTATTGAGTGATTTTCTATTTTCACAAAGAGCCACAGACTGCTTCGTTTGTATACAACTCAATCTATTAACGTTCATGAAGGAATAATTAATTTTTGAGAACAAATATTTGATAAATTAAGATAGATTTCAGTGGAGAAGGCAAAATTTCTACCACTGAAATTAAGCCAAAAATATAATTTATTATTAAACGCAGAATCCAAAACTAATTTCAGTTTTAATCTGGCACGTTAGATTTTTTTGAAAATCTGAGATTATAGTAATTTGGGACTATTATTATTCAGTCATTTTTCAACATTAAGACAATCACCAAATTGAAGTGTAAGAAATGAAAGTGATGTAAAAGTTTTTTTTATGATTATAAAAATGTTTTTATTGATTCTGTATTTTGTTCTGATCTCAACATATTTCTATTTGTAGGCTGAAAAATTGTGAAAAACAACACTTTTCTTTAGACCTTTATAACTTATTCATCCTTCATTGTGAAAAGGAATATCATAGCTTATATTTAAGGGTGATAATTTTGGTAAGAATAGAAAAGCGTGCGAGGAGAAAGGA
>NW_027296124.1:0-2112 GCF_016086655.4 Lepeophtheirus salmonis | reverse complement strand
TGTCATTATTGTCCGCGCATATGTTCTGAACAAAAATCGGTAAATAATTCTGCGCGGCCCGGTATATTAGAGAGAGAGAATGGGGTTAGTTTAAACAAAATTTAGCTTGTGGCATAATACTTGGCTTGCACAAGTTAACTTATTTTTCTAAGTTTAAAAAAAATTGCAACTTCTGGAACCAATTTCATATAATTGTTAATCGTACTTTAGGTGTAATATCAAATAATCAATAAATAATAAAATAAAATGAAATTTTTCATACAAGTATAACAATTAATTTAACAAAAAAATATAAATTTTAAATAATGAACTTACATAATAAGAAAACAACATCTACAAAGAGAAAAACTGGGAAATTATATTTTTTGATTGTGGTCTAAAGTCCCAACGGAACTCTCAAACCTCCATATTGGGGAAAAGCGGAGGAATAGTTGACCGCTTTTCACTTTTTGCCATATTTCATAGGTTGTAGACGTTATATTAAGATCTGAATTATTTCTTCAAAGTTTATAACAATATAGAACTTTTGACACCTATTTCATAATATAGTTGATGGTAGTGCACCTATAAAATTAATTTTATAGCCAACATGTCTCAGTTAGCCCATGTCTCTCATCTACGAATATATCACTGACAACTTAATCAACATAAACCAGGAGCGGACGCACTCATTGCCCTCAATGGACCCTATGCAATTATTAGATAGTTATTCCTTTAAAGTGGTAAAGCACAAATTGTAGAAACTTTTAGGGTAGATCAACTCTCCTTCAATCATTTGAGTTTGGGTGTTTTTTTTCTTACTCATCTCTTTTGAAGGGAAAGATTGTGATACACAGATAAGATGTCCTTGAGATAAACTTTTGAAGCCTTGTTGATATTTATATGTAATAATAACAATGTCAATTATATAATGTGATTCAAATTTGTAAGAAGCCTTTTCTTTACACTTACATAAATAAATGTGTTGAAATAACTTGCTTACATTATGTCAATTATAATCTCACAATTACAAAATATGTTCGCATAGATTACGCTTCTTTATCTTTTGAAAGATACGCAATACAAAAACTTGAGTCACTTTGGTTGCATAGTTGTGAGAAGTATGTTATTTCTTATCGTAAGGAAATATGAGTAAACTAGTGCAATAGTTACTCTTCTCAGTCTACTGGATTGACATTCAGAATGCTGATATCAAACTTAAATTGGAAGCAATTAAATCAACTCCAAACTCACTTTTAAGGCTCTTTTTCATTACATATTTAAGCATACAACATATTTTGGAACTATATTCTAGGGCAATAGAACTCGTGATTCTATATTATGTGCATAAAATATTAGCAATATGTGAAAATTGAAACAAATTGTGTTCAGTGTAAGAAACAGGCCTAAAATAATGCCATAAAAATTATGGTTATTTTGAGAGTCAACATATTTGCTGAGAGATAATATAAACTAAAGCTGCTTGCTAATACTTTTGAACTTTCAAAGTAAAGAGAAGTAATAAATAAGAGTACTATTATATTGCATGTTACCAACACCTACTTTTTTAGCCTTTATTTAGACAGCAAAATAACTTGGCAAAAATTAGAATTATCAAAACCTTTCTGGTGAAGATGCATTTACAAAAATATAATTAAAAATTTATTCGCCAGATTAAGGTTTACGAGCATAAAATATTTAAAAATCTAATCTCATAACATTACAATCTAAAATCAATAAAATACAAACATATAACGCTTTTAAACTTACAACTAGCTAGTTTTCTTTTTTGTTTTTTCTAAAAGTTTGAGTATTTTCTGCAAAGTCCGAAGATGTCTTGATGCGTTTGATGAATGATATCTGAGGCCCAGTCCTAAGCACCCTCAATCGCCCTAGGGATCTTCAAAGCGAATTTAGTATATAATGCTACCACCGAAATTAAAATAGCACAAATATCCTCCCCAACTACAGGTTCTCCTACAGATATATTCTTTGCTAGGTAGCTCTTAATATTTTGATAAGCATTCCCTATCGACCTAGCTTTAGGAGTACTTTCTTTATTTTTAATGCACGACGAATATAATTACACTGGCTGACACAATTTTTAAAAGTGAATCTAACTCCATTTTGGCT
>NW_027296123.1:0-582 GCF_016086655.4 Lepeophtheirus salmonis | reverse complement strand
TTATGCATAAAGTTTTCTGGAGTAAATACCATAGTGCATATACATATTGATTAAAATAGTGTATTCTTTGTACATTTCAAAAAATAACCAGAAAATCAACAATCCTGACAATTTTTAGAACTTTTTGGAAAGGAGTGACATTGTTAAGGTCGGGCATTTTAGGGGCTTAAATTAGAATAACCTGGTATATTTAAGAATGAAAAGCCTTTTTTATTAATATTAAGGAAAATAATGAGCTATTGCTATGTATTTGGATGTCCAAATGGGACCTACAAATAAAATATATCTCTCTAATGCCTAGTTTAATTATATATCAGGCACTAATGCGTATGTAATTCTCGTTATTAATTTGAAAACAAAAACATATAAACAAACGATAGGAAATGATATTAAGTTGAACGCATAAGTCATAATCTATGAATAGGAGTATTAACATTGAATTCCCTCCAATTTCAATTTTCTTGATAAAAGTATGAACTTCTTACAATCTACCCCCAGATACCTTCTTCTTGAGATTATGAATGAGGTAAGTATGGATAGATCTCTACAATTTCTATCATTTCTCATTTTCTGTTCCCCCAT
>NW_027296122.1:0-848 GCF_016086655.4 Lepeophtheirus salmonis | reverse complement strand
AATTGATAGAATTCACTATCAGAATAGTCTGACAATAAATAGTTTTTGTATTAGGCAAATACATGCCAATCGCGGAGAAACCAAGAAATTTTAGAAAAATTAACTTGGACATCTTCAGGTACCACACAGCATCATTACCAGTTATGGGTTCAACCCCAAATGTTATTGATGATTGCACTGAATTGCTTAATAAGGCTATCAACTTGGCATTAGATATTGGATGTCCAAAAAAAAAAACTATAAAAACAAAATCGATTCCCTGGTGGACTAAACATCTTGCTAGCATAAGGTATAAACTCAGCAAACTCGAACCAAAGCGTCATTGAAGTTGCCACAGAGATGAATACCTTATCGCAAAGAATGCTTATCGTTCAGCCTTAGAAAAGAGCAGAGAGAATCATGGGGAGTTTCTCCAGCTAAGGGGAAGGTCCAAAAGATATTGCTCAACTTATAAAAGTTTAAAAAACGACGTACAACTCTATTATTCTTCTTAAAACTGATCACGTGCAAATGCCTGCTGAATCACTAAAAATAATCATGGAAAGTCATTTCCCACAATGTATATTCAGTACTTCATCTGGAATATCCATGCAAATAAATGATTGTAACATAGACTTCTTTGATAGCAACAAGGTAAGGAAATCCTTTAACTCCTTTGGCTCATACAAAAGCTCGTGACCTGATGAAATGAAACAAGTTGTACTGCAACAACTTGGGGATAGCATCATCGCCTATATCTCAGAACTTTATAAAGTCATCCTCATCACTGCTTATACAACAAGATGCTTGAGAGAAATGAAAGTAAGTTTTCTCCCTAAACCAGACAAAAAAGATTAAAGCCTGGCCAA
>NW_027296121.1:0-41029 GCF_016086655.4 Lepeophtheirus salmonis | reverse complement strand
AATCAATCCCAACAACAAATAATTAGTAACTTATCTGAACAAATTACAGATGAATATGATTCTGATCAATCTCAGCAATAAATAATCAACGATTGTTTTGAGCAAATTTATGAGGAATATGATCCTTTTAAATCTCAACAGCAAACAATTCATGACAATTCTGGGCAAATTAATGAGAATTATACTTATAAACCGCAAAAACAAACAATTCATGATAATTTGGAGCAGATTAATGAGGATTATACTTATCAACCGGAACAACAAATTAATGAGTGTTATAAACAGATTTCTGAAGAATATAATTCTAATCCATTTGAACAAATAATAAGTCATAATTCAATAGAGGTTAATACAGATATGAGTCATAATCAACAAGAAACAACGATGCATAGTTTAATGGAAATTGATGAAAGTCCTTTACCTCGGGAACAAACAATAGTAAATAGTGAAGGTAAAATTTATCAAAATCCTGATCCACATCAAGTACAATTACATTTTATGAATCAATATTGATAAGAAACTAAAAATGATTAAATTATTAAGTTACTTATTTTTATTTTTAGAAATATTTTAAAAAATACTTTTTCTATTATAAAATTTAAGGACTATATGTTATCAGATATTATCACGTCGATTTAATGTAATGTATCTTTTATAAAATAAAAACTTCAGTTTTAATATATTTAAATGTTAAAAGCCAAACTTTATTATGACTCAAAAATATCTTCTCCTTCAAGAATTAGTATATTTATAGAATCTAATTCTTTATTTCATTGAAAAAAGACAAAGTGCTGATATAGGCTTCCCATAAACATATTAAAAAAAATTTATGCACAACAAAAGAGAGTTGTTGAATGAATCTTAAAATTTTCACATAAAAATGGATTAATCTATAAAGAGATGTGATATTTTGAAAAACTAATAAAATTAAAAAAAAAAACTAAAACAGAGAATAGGTATAGGTAGAAGTATTAAAAGAAGAAAACTATTTAAATACGAAATAATTATTTTTTTGAAAATTTTAAACACACCCTTAATAATATAATTATAATTATAGTTATTTTTGAATTTTTAAAAAAATCTACATATGAACAAATATATATATAAAAAGATATAACATCAAAAAAGATGGATATAAATCAATTTAAAAAAAACTTATTGCTATTTATAAGGATTAAATTAGATAAAATAAGAGTTGAAAATAAGACAATTTATGTTGAAAAAACTTGTATTAATATATTCTAGTATAATAAAGTAATGGCTAGAAAGAAAATTTGGATAGTTGGAGATATATGTGAAGAAAAGAAAATTTTTTTTTAAATTACAAAAACTTAACCCTGGAGAAACTAAATAACAGTGAAATATGTATAAACGACTTATACAATTGTAAAATATGGTTATAAAGGTTAAAATATATTAAAAACATTCTTAATTAACATCATGTAATAAATCATAATAAAAGTTTTGTAATCAAAGAATATCATCAGATATATATTAAAAAATCTAAAATCTTTAGAAACAAACAAATAATTGAAAATATTTTGTTTTTGAGTATATTTTTCTTAAAATAGAAAAAAATCCTTTAAATTTTTTTTTCATAAATATAACTTTTAATAACTCCAATTTTGTAGGAAATATTTTTGTTTTTAAGTAAATATGGTGTTTTATGGGTGCTTATATTCGTATATTAACTAAAATTATTATAAAATAGGATGTTATCTTAATATTTATCTGATAAAACTTGTAAATATATATTCAAATCTAAACATCAGAGTATTATAATTATTTATTAAAAATTTTAATATTAAGTTTAATATTATAAGTTGTAATCTGCTATTATTTTTTATAGATAATTAATTTAATTAAAGAACTAATACAATCAATAATATAATAAAATGAAAAGAAGATAAAAACAATAAATTTAATTATCTACTTTCTGATAAATTAAAAATGCTCTTTTTCCTAAAATCAAATCATTCAGATTTTTACCACTTTTTATTTTAACATTAAACGCGTCATAAATATTCCAATTATCATTTTCAAAGATACATGTAAATTTATCTTCTAATTCGTGTAAAAATACAAATTTTAGTTGATAAGTATTTAGATAATGTTTCATTTGTTGTTCAAATTTAATCCAATGTACATAAAATAAATTTATGCGAAAGAATAGAAATTTTGGTTCGTTAATAATTTCAAAATGATGATCATTCCCTTCACAGATTTCATTTTTTTTTTCATACATTTGAATTTGTTCATTTTTAATGATTCTTTTAGACTATATATATCATCATTGAAAATAGAAAATGGAATAACTATTCTTTCAATACTCTCACCATTTTCTTCAACAACTGGTAAATCATTATCATTTAATTTATTAAGAATACAATCAATGCTATATAAATCACTAAAAAATATAAGACCAAATTCTTCTGCATCATCATTCATATTTTCACTAAAATAGAAATTATTTTTCATAATTCCTTCTCTCAATTCTGATAATCTTCTTAATAGTCCTTTATAATCATTATTGAAATTTTTAAATAAAATATCATTACGAGGATTTAATAACAATTTATTGTAAGAATCAATTAACAACCTAAAATTTATTTCTCCTGCGGAATAAAATGAATTTAACAAAAAATTTTCAAAATCTTTTGAATTACTACAAAAATACAATAAAATTTTAATACTATAATCAATGTTAATTTTGTTATTTATATATTTAATATGAGCATTTTTATTTTCTTCCTCAGTTAATTCTGGTTTAAAGGTTTTTTTTTCTTCTTGAGTTAATTCTGGTTTCAAGATTTTATCTAAAATATTTTCATCACTTTTATTGTTAGTAATATTAAAGCGAAATTCCTCAATATAAAGAGAAGGCAACATATTTTTATTTTCCTTATTATTATCCTTTTCTTGTGATGAAATTAATTCCTCATTTATTTTAGAAATATTATTATCTGTATCATTAACTTCTGGAGTTACAAAATCAACTGATTTTTGAACATTTTTTAACGGAATATCATCTATTTTCTTAAGATTCGGAATATCGACGCTACTACTATCGAGATTACTTTCTTTAACTTGATTGCTCTTTTCAATATTTTTTGAACAATTATTGTTATTAATATTATTTTGATTATCATTATTTGTAGGCTTAGAGTTTTGTGGTTTTTTACTTTTTAGGGCTTCCAAATTTTTTTTATTTGACCACAGTAATAGAAGAATTGCACCTGATAATATAATTACAATCATAAGTGTAATAGAGTATGTTAAGATGTCTTTCCAAATCATAAATTTTTTTATAAAAATTTTATTTTAAACAAGTTTAATTTTATTTTACCCCTATTTTTTATAGCATTTAATTATTATAAATCTTGTATTTTTGGATGTATTGAATAGAATTTAATTTTAACATTTTTTGAAAATATTTTTAAGTTTGATTTTTCTTGTTCAAAAATTTTTAATAATTTTTTTATTTATCATTATTAAATTTTATAAATTAAAACAGTTTATACTCATTTCTTACTGTTAAACAAATAATTTAGAGCGTATTTGTTAGAATATACATAATTAATGTCTTAGAAGATATTTTATATAATAATGATCATAAAATAAAGATACATAAATTACCAATAGAATATAAGTAATAGAGACTAAAATGTTTTATAAAACTAAAATTTAAACTATACTTGAATAATACATAATATTTTTTTAGGCAAAGTGTGGATATTCGTTCTTCTAAAACATATTTTAAATTTGGAAATCTTAATGCAAAGAAGAAGGAAATTGTTAAACTATATGTCACGTTCAAAATATCCTAAAATTCCTGTATAAAGGTAAATTAATCCATAATGAGATGTTGTGTAAAATTTAAAAAAGAATGAAATTAAAAGTAACTAAGACAGAGGATTGGTATGGGAAAATGTTCATAGAATAAAACTATTTAGATTCAAAGTAATTTTTTTATAAAAGTTTTAAAAACACCCTTAATAATATAATTATAGTTATTTTTTAATTTAAAAAAAATATACATATAAAGAAATATACAGTAGGCAAAAAAATGACCGAATGACTTTATAATTAGTCTAAAAAATGGATTTAAGGTCAATAAATAGAATAAAAATAAAATTAAGACTATAAAGTTTCTAATACAAATTTAGATACTATAAATACATTTTAATTTATAAATATAGACCTTAATATTCTTTAGAAGACTTATAACACGCCCCATTTTAGTGTCAAAAATTTTAAATACCCTAAAAATGGTTTTTTATATATTTATAAGGTTATAAATTTTAAATCAAATACAGAATTACCAAAAAAAGAAATTTTTTAGACGTTTAGTTTTATTTCTTTTTGTACTCTTTAAACTATTTAATCTTATTGAAATACCTTATAAAGGCTTTTAATATATTTTTTAATCTAATTATATAGCTCATCAACTAATTTGTATATCTTTTTGTATTTCTTAACTTATTTTTAATATATATCCATACATTATCAATCGGTCCCATTCCAAGAGAATTGGATTCTGATCGATTAATTATATAATTTTGAATTTAAAAAATTTTTATTGTTTTTTTTTTGACTTGGGTAAGAGGCATTATTTGCATATATATAGCATAAAAAAGGATTAAATATTTAATACGACTCAAAAATACCATTTTTTAAGTCTTAATATATTTTTCTGATATGTGTCTTAATTGTTTCACTTAAACCGTGTATACTTATATTTCTTCATATCATAATAAAACCCTTACAAAATTTTATTTATATTAAAACTTCTTTCATTGTATTTAATATTATTTATCTACTTGAAAATTTTCAATCCATCAAATTCTTAGGGATTAAACTTTTCTTCATTTAAGAATATGAATTTACACCAATCTTGATAATTATAATTTTTATATTTTATTGAAAATAAAGCTCTATTTTTAATATTCAAGCTTAAAAATGATTTTTTATAACTTTTGAAGTTATTTTTTTTAAATATATTTCCAATAATTGGTTAGAACCTTGATATTTTTAGTATCAAAAATCTTTTTTTTTCATTTCTGATGTTCCTCCAACAATTTTCCTCACTAAAATTTTGAAAAAATACCCCTATTTTTGGTACTCAACTTTAATGGAAGACTTGTGTTTTTATATAATGAAATCCATATTTTTAAACAGAACTTCTAGAAATATTTCAAATTTTTTACAATTTCTCTTTGTGAAATATTGTTTTCTGCTATTTCTTAATATTTTTAATATTATTTTTGTCTAAATTTTTTAGATAATAACTTACCATTTTTGGAGACAAAATACTAAAACTTTTTTTGTATATATTTTTTATCATTAAAATTTAAAAAGTAGCTATTTTTATATAAAAATACATTCTGTCACTTTATTTGTAAGAAACTGCAAAAATTGGATATTTTAATCTTCTAAAGATATTGAGGTCTGTACCTAGAAATTAGAATATTTATAGTATTCTAATTCATGTTAAAAGCTTTTTATATTCTTAATTTTATTTCTTAGTCTATTCTTTAATCTTAAATTCAAATTTTTTAGTGTCATACAACCTACATTATTTTACATACTGTATATAATTTTAATATATTAATTTAATTAAAAAATTACGCATAAAAATTAATTTTTGAAATTTAAAATCTTAACATGCCTGAAAAGTTCTGCCTACACAAATCATCTTGCCTCCTTTCTCTTCTTCTTAATATAGACTCATTAGAAATCTTAACATCAAGACCTGAAAAATTATATGGAAAACCATATCATCTTTACATTTACGATTTATCAGAAATAAATAGATGGACAGACAGAAATGGAAATTGGTCATCGGTGAAAACGAACAATTTTTTTAATTTTCAAATTCTTTTGAGTTCATTTAAAAATAACAGTAGAAATATAAATATTAATAGTAATGATATAAATAGTAATGATATAAATATTAATGGTAAAGATTTTATGATAAAGAAAAGTGTTAGAGTGTTTGATAAGAAAACAAATAGAAATCTTGGAATTGTTAATTATACAAAATATTACGATGAGTTGAGTGGAAAATGTTGTAAATATTTTAAAAAGGCTCTGCTTAATAAAAAAGTTTAGAAAATATTTATAACAGATTTTGTATAAGAGACATGAGAAATGAAAAGGATTTTTTAGAAATTGTAAAATCAGAAATAAGAATTCTAAATTTTGAAAATTTTAAAATTTTTGATAATTCAAAAAAAAATAAAAATATAATTTCAGATGATATTACTAAATTTGGTAATATTTTTTTTAATAACAATTATGGTTCTAAAAAAATTTTAGATATTCATTGTGTGTATTTCTGGGGAATTAAAGATAAAATATTTAGTATTGATCCAATGTTTCTAATGAACAGTTGGAATATAAATGAATATAAATATTTAATAGTAAGTGAATATGTAAAATTATCGTATAAATATGTTCAGAATTCACATAATAGTAAATCTTTGTATTTAGAAGATAAAAAAGAATTATATGAAGAACTTTTTAATAGTATAAAATTTTATAAAGGTTATTTAAAGTATAATGATAATAAAGTAAGTGAAATTGAAGAATTAGATATAAAAGAATATTATAATTCAAATATTTGTGTTTATATAAAAAATAATAAAAATAAATATTTAAATAATATTAATAATACTAATAATAATAATTTTAATAATAATATTTGTAAAGATAATTTAATAAATCCAAAATTATTATTTGATAAAAGTTTTAATTTTAATAGTAATAGTAATAATAATTTTAATAGTAATAATAATTTAGATTTTAGTAGTAGTAATGGTAATAGTAATATTATAAATAATAATAATTTAGATTTTTCTTATTAATTTAAAAATAATTTTTTTATAATTTTTATATGTTTTTTAATTTTCAATCACCACAAACTTTTAACATTAAATCAAAACTTAAACTGTTTAATTGCAAAAAATATAAATGTTTTAATATTAAATGGTGATTCGGGAACTGGTAAAACTTATTTAACAAATTATTTATTAAATAAAAATCATAAAGAATTTACAATTAAAGAAATAGAAAATTTAGATCAAATAAGTAAAAATAAAAATAATAAAAGATTAAAAATGGAACCATTAATAAATATAAATAATAATATTAATAATAATAGTATTATAAAAATACTATTTATAGATTTACAATAGAAGAATTAGATAATAAATTTTTATTTGATGTTTTAGAAAAAGATATAAAATTTTTAATAATTGAAACAATAAAATTATCTTATAATGTTAATAATAGTAATAATAATAAATTTATAAATAATAGTAATATTAATAGTAATAATTTAATAAATAGAAATTCTAAATTTGTAATACAAAATTTTTATAAAATTACAATTCAAAAATTACTAAATTTTTTAATTAACAAATTTAATTTTATAATTTCAAAAACTGTTAATACAAAAGATAAAAAAATAATAATTAAAATTGATTCTAAAAATAATAAAATTGAAAATAAAAATTTAATAAAAATTAAAAATTATGCAGAAACTTTTAATGGAAATTTATTTATTTTAAATAATTTTGAATATTTTTATGCAAAAAGTTATAAAAAAAATGGATTTGACTTAAAATTTACAAATAACGAAAACTTAGAAATTAATTTAAATTTTAGTAACTTTTTAATAGATCATAAAAATTTAGATAACTTTTATTACAACTCATCAGAAGTTTATAATATAAATTTACACCATTTTCTTAAACAGATATCTCATTCTTCTAAAAATTTTATATTACCTAAAGAAAAGGTCTTAAAAATTAATTTAGTTAAGAGAATTAGAAATGAAATTGTAAATTCTAAAAAAATAAATCAAATTTCTAATTTTAAAAATTTAAGTAATAAAAATATAGATAATTTTAAAAATTTAAATAATAATAATTTAAATATTCTAAGTGAAATATTTAATTGTATAGATTTTTTAAATAATTTAGATATTAATTATAATTTTTATTGTAAAACTGGAAAATGTGACTGTAGAGATTTTTGTTACTATGAAAATTTAATTGACGTATTTTTATTAGAAATACATTCTTTTAAATTTATGTTCTAAATTAATTAAAAAAATTTTTTTAAGTTACAAAATTTAATTATTTATTTTTTTTTTCTTTTTTGGTCTAATGATGATCCTAAAAGTTATTTTCACATTTTAGAGAAGAGCTAATTGCAGATCCACTATCTTCTAGTCCTGTTTGTTTTTGACTAATAGTACCATCATTCGAAGAAGGACGACTTTGATTGTTTTGAGAAGATTCTCCCGTTGCTGTTAAAGCACTTTTTTTACTAAAAGGATGTAGTAGAGAATCATTACTGAAAGGATGATTATGATTATTGCTCTCTAATTCACTTTTACTAAAAGGATGATTACTCTTTAAGGAACTTTTTCCACTGAAAGGATAATTACTTTTTAACTCACTACTACTATTACCTGACAATAGATTTGACTCTCCCTTTTTAAGAGTTGATAATGAGGATGAGCTACCAAAAAAAGGAGTTTTTTTTGATGAACTATTTGTTGTTAGTTTTTGTTTTAAATTTTCATGAGAAAACAATGAACTACATAAATTATTTGGAGAAGTATTGGTTTTTGGATTAGCTTCACTATTACTACCACTATTATCTGAATCCGTTAGTTTAGATGATGATTTATTTTTTAAATTATTTTCAGATTCTGCTGCGTTCGTTAATTTACTTTTTTTACCTCCGAAAAGGCCCATTAAATTTGAAGTAAAAGATGATGGTGAAGAAGAAGACGATGGTGACGGTGATAGAGATTGTCTACAGTCATCATCTGTTAAATTTGATTTATTTTGTTTTAATTGTTGCGAAGGACTTTGTGGTTCTGATGATGATACTTGACCACCATTATGTGTTGCATTGATAATATTTTTCAGATGTTCAGGATCTAATCCATCTTCAGAGCCTGTTAATTTTGTTATTCTAGTTTGACTTGTTTCTAATTGGTTATTATTAACAGCTGAAAATGTTTTTTTAATTGTAGCGTTTATAAGAAGTAATGTTTGTATTGAATTGAAGAGTTCCATGTTCTTCTTAAGATTATTAGAAATTAATCTGTTTGAAGAAATTCAGGTTCTTTTATACTGAAAAAGGGGCTGATATTTCCGTTTATCAGGTGATGTGATTTTTTGAAGTTCTTCTATTTTTACTATTACTCCTTTTTTTTCTATATGTATTTTTTAAAATGAGTTTTTGAGGTTATTTTTTAGGTAAAATTTTACGTAGTTTTTTATTTTTGTTTGAAATTTATTTAAAACTATTTAAAATTATTTTATTAAATGATTTTTAATCTTTTGATTATCCCCTATTTTTTTACTATTTGCTAATATTTAAAAAAATTGATTAAAATATTAAAATCTATAACTATAAAAGTTTAGTAAATTTATAATAATTTTAATTAGTAGTTAGTAATTTTATATTAATTTTAATAATAATTTTAGTTAGTAATTTTATATTTATATTAATTTTAATAATAATTTTAGTTAGTAATTTTATAATAATAATTTTATTTATTTTTATTAATTTTTCTAATAATCTCCTTTTTTGAAACATATTTAATATCACTGCTATTATCATTATCATCATTATCCATTGAATTTAATTTATCTTTATTAATATCTCTCTTCTTATTTTTAATTAAATTTTTAAAAGACTTGAGCCTTTCCAACACTTTTAAATGATTAATACTATCACTGTTGGCTTTTAGATAGTTAAATGTTTTCAAATTAGATATGAACTAATTCTTCCTTAACAATCTCGAATCTATTTCTTTTATATCGTTATTTTTTGTTTTATTTAATTTCTGTTTTTTAGGTTTATTTAAGATTTTGTTAGTTAAAAATTTTTTAACGCCATCTTCAGACAAATTCTTTTTTTCAGTTTCAGTTTCATAATTTTTATCATCCTCATCATTCTTATCTCTCATTTTATTACTATCATAAATTTTATTTTTATTAAAAGTTATATTATTAGTACCATTTCTTATTTTATTCTTTTTTAGTTCTGTTCTTCTTCGTTTCAAATTGTTATTATTATAACCAATCATATTTTAATTTGCACCACTTCTAGCAGAACCTGAATTTTTAGCATTAAGCGAACTACTTTTGATATTATTTTTCTTATTATAAAGCAGAAGACCCATAGATGAAATTATAATTATAGATATTAAAATAAATGCTGACAGGTATACCAACTTTTCATTCATAAAAAAATAGAATCAAAAAATTTCACAGATATTTTATTTTATTTTTATAAGTTAAAAAAAAAATCAGTTTTGATTCATATTTTTTTTTAGATCTGGAATTGAGATTAAGATTTTATTATTTAATAATTTTTTTTTAATAATTTTTTTATTTAATATTTTTTTAATATTTTTTTAATTCTTATATTCTTTGTTGAAATTGTTTTAGTGATTTGAAAATTATATTGATTTATCATTTAGATTTGTTTTATTTTATTTAATTTTGTTTTGATTCGTAATATTAATTAAAATAATTTTAAATATTCTTTAATCAAACTATAATTAGTTATATTAAAAAATAGGAGATATTGTTATATTAATAATAAATAATAAATGAAAAAAGAACTTTATTTTACAAACTTATTTTTTTTTTTGTCTTCCTCTTCCTCCTTCTTCTTTTTCTTCTTTTCCTCTTCCTCCTTCTCCTTTTTTTTTTGTCTTTCTTCATTCTCATTCCATCTTTCTTATCCTTTATAAATTTTTTAATTTTGTCTTTGCTTTTGTTAAAACCCATTTTAGAAAGTTGATCTGGACTACCGTTTCCTTCTGGTTCTTGCATACCGTTAAAATTTCCCATGTTTGGTTGCATACCGTTTTCCATTCCTTCGCCATTCATATTTCCACCCGGCATACCATTTCCACCTGGCATGTTTTCTCCATTCATTTGTTCATTATTCATATTTCCATTTTCCATATTTCCACCTTGCATATCACCCATTAGATTAGATTTCATACTATTATTACTATTACTACTACTATTATAATAATAACCATCCATTAAAGAACTACTACCATTCTTATTTTTGATGAACTTAATATATAATCCTATACTAATACCAACAACTGCTAATATGATAATAATGACTAAGATAATTATTTTTTGTTTTTGTGGTAGTGACATATTTTTTATTATTATTGTTATAAGAGTATTAAAATGAGAGAATATGATCGTTAAAAATTTTTAAATAGTTGTATAGGAGAATTATTAAGTGATTGATAATTCGTTTAATGATATTTAAATTTATTATATAAATGTATTAAAATTTATATTTAATTATTAAAAATTAAAGTTATTAGATTATTAAATTATATGTTTTAGGTAATTTTAATATAATTTTAAAAATTATTTTTATGATAATTAATTTTGATTAGTGATTATTAATTTAATTTTTAATGATTAATATAAAGTCCTATTTTAAAATTAATATTTAATTATAACAAATATAATATTTAATAATATTATAGAATTAAATAAATATTTTTCAAAGTGTAGGTGATAATATTATATATACATCTTATATAATTATATAATTCAAAAACAAAATAAAATAAATATTAATTTATAATTAGAATATTTAAATGAAAGTTTATTTATTTTTAACAAATTTTTACAACAATTATAAATCTTCATATTCTATCATTATTTTTTTCTATTACTTGATTCTCTTTTCTATTATTTTATTTATTAAAATTTTTTTTTAATTTTAAATATGTTTTACTGGATTTATATTATTCATAATACTTTGTAAAATATTTATTAATCTTATAAATAATATTTTGTATAAGAAGAATAAACAAAAAATTATAAAATTATTATAAATATATTAAAATTATAAATAAATAATCACGTCATTAATTTAATTATTAAAATATTTTACAATTATAATAATTTTTTAGATATTTTTTAATTTTATTTTTCAATTTTGATCAACTTCTTCACTTTCACCCTCTTCATCTATTGGTTCATTCATTTGCTCGTTGTTGTTACTAATATTACCATCATAATAATTATTATTACTACTTTTTAAAAAATTACTATTATTTTTAAAATATATTGAATATATTTTCACACCTATAAATATTCCATATATGATTATAAAGATTATACATATAATTTCTTTTTGACATTTTGATAATGGTATAAATTAAAATAAATGATTTTAAAATGGTTTTAATGATTAAATATAGGAGTAATATTTTTTTGATAATAATGATTAATTTGAGTGATTTTCAATTTAAATATTAATATTAATAATACTAAAATTTTATACTAATAATATTAAAATTAAATACTATTAATAATACTAAAATTTTATACTATTAATAATACTAAAATTTTATACTATTAATAATACTAATATTATTAAAATTTTATTAACATTTATTATATAAAAAAATTTTAAAATAATTTAATAGTTGTATTTAATATTGGTAGCATCTAAAATATTTATCTAATCTCTTTTTTTTTATTTTCTAAATTAATATTATTATAATTATAATTCTATTAATATTAATAATAATATATTTGTTATTATACTTAAAAATAATAAATTTTATAAAAATACATTTTTTACTTTAAATTTAGAATATAATAGTTCAATGGTTTTTCTATTTAATTAACATTCTCTATCATTATTTAATCTCACATTTAAGGATCAGTACTTATAAAATATTTTATCTAAAGAGAAAATAACATCATTCTAAGTTTTTTTTTGTTATTAGAATGTTGATTAATATTTTTAAAATGAATTTATATATATTAAAATATAATTATATATGTATTTAATCTTTTAATATAGATATCTATGTGTATATTCAATAATTAGTTAATTTTATATTTATTTTTTTATATTTATTATATTTAGTTAATTTTAGTTAATTTATATTTATTTTTTATTTATTATATTTAGTTAATTTTATATTTATTTTTTATTTATTATATTTAGTTAATTTTATATTTATTTTTTATTATAGTATGTTTTATTAAACTAATCTATTTTATTATATATATACATATTAATTATAATATTATTGATATTTAGATAATATTTAATTAATTAAATTTCTTAATTATTTTTTTAAATAGTTATTAAATAATTTTACTAATGATAATTTGTTTTATTTAAACTTTTTATTATAAATTAAAAATATATTTAATTATTATTTTTTAGTATTTATTAAATTAATTAAACTATATTAAAAAATATTATAAATTCTAAATAAATAACTCTTTAACTGTTTATTTTAATTATTATTAATTAAAAATATTAAAAAATTATAATAAATACTTAATTTAATTATTTAAAATATTTTAAAATTATTTTATATTTTAATATTTTTTTTCCTTTTACTTTTCCTTTTTTTTATTTTTTTTTAGATCCATTCATCCCTTCACTGTTACTAATATTATCGGAATCATTTTTACTAATATTATTGGAATCATTATTACTACTATTAGTATTATTACTACTATTATTATCATTACTCGTTAAAGAATTACTATTATTTTCATCCTTTTTGTAATATAAATTATATATTTCAATACCTACAATAATACCACATATAATTATTATAATGACAATAATAATTTCTTTGTGATCCTGTGACAGTGGCATTGTTTAAATGTAGAGTATTTAAATTAATTTTTTTTCCTTTTTTTTATTTTTAATTTTTTTATTTTTTTTTTTATTAAAAATATTTTATCCTTTCAATTGATATTTCCTAAATACTAAATACTAATAAATAAATATATCTATATATATAATAAAAATAATATTAAAAAAACTTTTAATGATATTTTTCAAAAACAACTCGAAATCCTATAGATATGATAAAAATAATATGATTTTAAAATTATTTTAATGATTATATATAGGATTAATGTTTTTGATAATAGTGATTAATTTGAGTGATTTTAAATTTAAATATTAAAATAAAACTTTTTAATAAAAATTTAATAATTAATAATAATACTAAAATAAGAATACTAAAATTTAATAATTAGTAATTAATAATACAATTTATATTTATATAAAATAAAAATATTAAAAATTAAAATATTAAAATTTAGTATTCATTTATTAATAATTTTATTAAATATATTAATAACACACTACATGTAATTATAGTAAAACTGATTGTATAAAGAAAATATTTTTCAAAATTAATCATTTTCTAAATTTTTACAATATAAAATTAGTTATATAAATTGATATTAAATTGATGTATATTTATAAAAGGAGTTAATATTATTATTATATATATGTTGTATATAATTATAATAGTAATTATAGTATTAAAAGGTTTTTAATTTAGAATCTAAAAATTATAATTAATAAAAATTTAAAAATAAAAAATACATGTCAGAATTTGAAAATTCCAGTTATTCTTCTAAACAAAGTACTAAACATGATATTGGAATAAAAAGAGATGTATCTTATTCAGCTTTGAAAATGACACGTGTTGAGGATTTGGTAGAATTAGAAATATTTAAAAAGTTTTCTTAAAAAATTTTAAAAAATTTTAAAAATAAATTAAAAATAAATAAAATTAAAAAATAAAATTTTAATACTCTAATAATATTATAAATAAAATAATTTAATAATCTAATAATAATATTACATAATAAATAAATAAAATTTTAATAATTTTAATAAAAAAATTTATTTTATTTTTCTTATTTTTTACTTTTCCCCACTATTCTTAACCTCAATAACATTAAACTCAATCTGTTTTTTTTCATCCACACTTTCTCCTTCTAATAATAAATCATCTTTTTTATTACTACTATTTTTTTTATCACCAACACTCTTCTTACCATTAATAATATTATTATTGTTATTACTACTACTACCATTACCATTACTACTACCTTTACTATTATTTTTGTTATTACCTTTGTTATGATTTTTGTAGAACTTTTCAGTGATATCCTTAGTTCCTCTTTCTAAATCATCCTTCAACTCTTCCAACTCACTTCCAAGAATTCTTATTTGTTCCATAAGTGCATTCACCTTACTAACAGAATTTGGAAACACGTTTATACTGCTATTGTTATTGTTATTATTACTGTTATTGTTATTTCTATTCCTGCTAAGGTTGATAGATGGTACTTGTGAGTTGATGGAGTCGTAGACTAAACTTTCCTGTTGTTTGGAGCCTTCGAGTGTGTAGAGTTCTGGGCTTAGTAAAACTGAAAGTGGTGATGTTGAACTGTTATTATTAATAATACCTACTGCTTCTTCTTCATTATTATTATTACCAATACTATCGATATTACCAATATTATTATTACTACTATCTTGTTTATTAGATGATATAGTTTTATTATTAGTATTTATTACTTTATTATTGTCTGTTATTGCAAGAGGATTTCTTAATGAATGTTTCTTTCTCATTTCAGTCATTGCCTCTTTTGGTGAAAGTATTCTTTTGTTGTTATCCTTCTTTTTCTGATCTTTTACTTTTAATTTAACCTCTTTTTTGGTTTCTTATCTTTTTTGAAATGTTTAGAACCTTTTTGTTTAATGATGTTGATAATGTTTTATAACCATCTTCCTTTTCTTGGTTTTTGTTGTTAATATCATCGCCGAAAATATCTTTCAACTCAATTTTATCACCCAATTCAGCAATATTATTATTAATATTATCATCATTCATACTATTAATACTATTATTATTAATACTATTATTAATATTATTATTAGAACGAGAATCGTTTTGTTTAGTTAAATTTTGCTGCTTTTTTTTATTTTTAGCATCCATAATTCCATTCGTAGTTTCTTTATTTTTCTTAACAAAATTATCACCATCATCACCGATAATAATGTTATTGTTATTATTATCGTTGTCATTAAAATCTGATAAGTTGTCAAAATCTGGTCCTTCAAATACTATCAGCTTGTCGTTATCGAGTTTGTTTCTTTTATTAATAATATTACTATTACCATTACTATTAATATTAATATTATTATTGTGAGATTTGAGTGAGCTTGAAAGTTTTAGTAGTTTTGATTTTTTACTATTACTATTACTATCTTTTTTATTACTATCATTTTTACTATTGTCTTCAGTTTTGGAAGGTTCACTCTTTTTATCATCTTTCTTTTTTGATGATGCATTTGTATCCTCTTTTGAATTTCCCTTTTGTTCATCACTGTCTGGTTTTAACTTTTGTTGTTGTTTTTTATTATCACCATCATCTTTTGAAGGAGTAGTTTTATTAGTTTTATTAGTTTTAGTATCTGTTTTAGTATCTTTTGAAGGACTCTTTGGTTTTTCTTTAGTATCAGTTTTCTTACCTTTACCATCTTTATCTTCTGTTTTGTTTTTTTTTGAAACAGAATCACTATTTGTATCAGTAGTACTATTATTATTGCTGAGTTTTTGTTTTAGTTTGTTTGATTTTTTGCTATCCTTTTTTTTGGTAGATTTTAGATTTTCTTTTGCTTTTGGTTTATTCTTATCTTCTTCTTTTTTACTTTTTTTGGTGGTTTCAGTATTTTCGTTCTTTGCAAGCTTTTCTTCTTCCTCCTTACTCTTACTACTATTCTTACTTTTAGCATTGGACGATCTAATGCCACTCACAGCCAAACTTGAGCTATTAATACCACCAATATTATTATTATAATTACGCTGCTGCTTTAGTAAAACTTTCTTTATAAGACTTGTTGAAACTATTAATAAAATGTTCATAACCTTCTAAAGCTAGCTTTTTATTTACAAGTAATAAGATAAAGTAAAGTAGTAAGTTAGTAAGTAAGGTAGTAAAGTTATTTGTTTTTTGTCTTAAATAAAAATTAAATATGATATGAAACATGTTTTGTTTTATTTTGTTTTGTTTTAGAGAAATTTTTCAGTAAGTAAATATTAAATGGTTTTTTATAATTTTTTAATTTATAAATAAAAAAAGGAGTATTTTTAATATTTAATTAAAATTAGTAAATAATTTTTTTTTAATATTTTTTTTTATTTTTTTAATATTTTAATATTTTTATTATTTTTTTTAATAATTTTTTTTTATTTTGAATTGGTAGTAGTTTAGTGATTTTAGAATAAAATAAAAAATAGTTTAAATATTATTTTTATTATTTATTTTTTATTATTTATTTGCTATTAATATTTTTTATCAGTGTGATTTATTATTATTATAAATATTATTATTTTATTATAAATATTTTTGTTATTTATTATTTTATTTTTTATTATTTAATCAAAACTAAAAACGAAAAATCGAACTAAAAATATTTTATTACTATTATTTATAAAAAATTATTTCTATTATTATATATTATTACTATTATTATTAAAATTATTAATATTAAAAAAATTTTTACTAATTATCAAAAATTCTATTATACAACGTATTCCTACTGCTATTATACAAAACATTACCTCTACCACCACTACACACTTCTAAATCTATATTTCTACAACTTCTCATATTATTATTACTATTATAACTATAACTATTATTACTATAACTATTATTACTACTACTAAAATCGTTAATAAATCTAACATTACCACTCTTAATTAACTTTTCATCGTCTTTACCGATTATAAAATTATTTCTATCTTCATTACCAATTTCTTCAACAAATTCACTCAACTGTATTGTTAGAATTATATTCACATAAAAAATAAATATAGGTAGTAATAGTAATAATTGTAATGATTGTAATTGTAGTGGTAATTTCATAACGTTTGTGTTTTTAGATTATATGTTATTGATTAGAGGTTAGTTTAGAATGTATAAAAAAAAATATAATAATTATTATAATAGTTATAATGATAATTAGGAAAGGAGATATTATTGATTTATCCTTTTAAAAAAATTTTAATAGAAAAGGAAATAGAAAATAAAAAATAAGGAGAATTTAAAAATTATAATAAATATTGTTAATATTATTAATACTAAAATTATTAGTATTAATAATATTATAATTACTATAACAAAATAGAGATGTGTTAAATAAATTAATTTTTTAACTAAAACTTTTATTATTTTAATTAATAATTTTCTAAATCAATCCATAATACCATATAACTCAAAAATCCTCATCATCCCTTCTACTACCATCACTCATCCTATTCATATTATACTCTCTAAAACTATTGTTATTATTATTGCTGTTATTAATATTACCATTATTACTAAAAACCTGTCTTCTGAACGGAGAATAGTTTGGATCGTTTATAAACCACCAGTCAGTGTTTATATTATTATTAATATTATTAATATATTTTCTTATTATCGGTTTTATAAAGTCGTTTAGACTTATTTGTGTGAAATGTGGGATTGACAATAGCAATAGTAATAGCAATAAAGATAACAGTATTATTGGTAATTGTAAGTGTGTTTTTAGAAGTTGCATTCTTTTTTTTTTATTTTAGTTCTATTTAATGTTTATATATATTTATATTTATATTTTTTTATATATATAAGAGTTATTTAATGTTTATATATGATATGGTTTTATATAGTATTTGTTATTATTGTTTGTAGATAGGGGTTATTATTATTTATGGGGTGGAATAGAATATTTTATAAATATATATTATACATATATATATTATATTTAGTATATTTATTATTATAATTAAAAATAGGGGTAACTAAAAATATATTTTAAAATATTAAAATTTTTTACTTAATTAATATTCTATAACTTATTATCCTTTAATAATATTAATAGTATTAATAATAATATTTCTTAATAATAATATTCCTTACCAAACATCCTCCACACTCCTCCTACTATAATACCCATCAACACCGTTTCCATAAACCTCATTATTATACCTAACACCACCAAACCCACCACCAATAACACCGATAGCACCGTTATTATAAAACCTCCTACCAAACGAATCAAACGGATACATGAACGCGTTGAACGCTGACGGCAAACCCAACCCATACCCATACCCATACCTGCCTGTAAACCCGGTTGTAATATTATTAATGTAGGGAATTCTGGATGTGAAGAAAAGTTGGAATGATTTTCGAGTGAATAGAATTGAAATTAGGAGTGAAAGTGTTTTTAGATTAGATAAAATGTTCATATATTATTATTAAATTATTAAATTATTATTTTAGTAAGTTATTGTTTTTTAAAGAAAAAAAAGTATCTGAGGGTTGATTTTGAAAATTTCTTGTTTAAATAGTTTGTAGAGTGTTGAATGTGTTTTGATTTTTTGTCATGTTTTTTTATTTTCTGTATTTTTTAAAATTTTTTATAAAAAAATTATTTTTCAAATTATCTTATTTTTATTTATTTTTTAATTATATTTTATTTATTTTTATTTTTTATCTTATATTTTTTAATCTTATCTTATAATATTTTTATTATATTTTATATTTAGCTGTGATCAAAAATAAAAAAAAATAATTTTATTTATATATAATATTCATATTTGTTATATAGTTAATAATAATAATATTATTATAAAAAAATTATTAAAAGTTTTAAAAAAATATTTTATTTTATTAAATACTGATAATATTGATATTACTAAAATTATAATAAAAATAATTAAAATAATAATATTTTAAATAAAAATTAACTTTAATCAATAATTTTCACCTTCCTTTTCTTACCACTCTTACTTTTACTACTTTTACTAAAATTATTAGTAATATAATTATTATTACTAAAACTATTTTTTAAACTAATAACATTTACCAAAATATTCTTACCATCGTTATAAATTTTTATATCACCTGATTGTGTATAATCTATAATATTTGTATAGAATTGTAACAAAGGTGATATAAAGAAGAATTTGTTTAGTGTTTTTAGTTTTAGTGATGGGAGGAAGTCGTTTAATTTTATTACTAAATTTTTATTTTTAACATTTATATTAGTAGTAGTATTATTATTAGTAGTATTATTAGTATTAGTATTATTATTAGTATTATTATTAGTATTATTATTTAGAGCAATTTTTAAAAGTTTATAACATAACTCTTCATGGTAATATTTACCAAAAGTTTCAAACATTTTAAAATTATTTAAAGATTTAAAAGTTTCTTCGTAAGTAAATTTTAGAACATTTAAAATATTTAAATTACTATTACTATTATTATTAGTAGTATTTAAATTATTAGTATTGTAAATTTTAGTTAATTTTAAATATAAACTAACAACATCAAAAAATAAATTACTTTCATTTACAGATTTAAATAAATAATTCTGTTTTAATGATATTAAAAAATTAATTAAGGATGTTGTAAAAGTTTTAGATATTAATAAATTATAAATATCAAAATTTATATTATTTAAACTATTAATATTTATATTATTAGAATTAGTATTATTAATATTATTTAAATTATAAAAATGTTATTTTCTAACATTTCCAATAATTCCTTAGTAAAATTTGTACCATACTTTTTAAAAATAGTAATATTATTAGATTTATTAGTAATAGTATTATTATTAATATTATTACTATTAGATTTATTAATATTACTAGTAATAATTGTATTAGTATTAATATATTCAATAATATATTTAGGACATATTTTAATAACTCTAAACATTTTTAAAATTCTTTGAATTATTTCTACATCACTTGTAAATGTTAAATGTTCTAAATGATCAGAATTAATTAAACTATTTAAATTAGTAGTATTAGTATTTAAATTAATATTAGAATTAGAATTTATTTTAATTTCCTCCAAAGGTTCTGAAATTAAAATACTTTTAAATTTTTCTAAAAATATTTTAAATCCATCTGACCATTTTAAAATAAAATCTAAAAATGTTTCTACAATTTTATTTAACAATAAATTTATATTTTTATATTTATCATTTAAATTTTTATTATTATTTTTAGTATTAATAGTATTAGTATTTAAATTAGTAGTATTAGTATTAGTAATATTTTTATTATTTATATCATTAATAATATCATTTAAATTTTCAGTATTTAAATTAGTAATATTACTAGAATTTAAATTAGAATTAACACTCTCCACAAATTTTACAACACTCTCAACCAAACCCTCCACACCACACCTTCCAACACCGTACTTCTTCAACCTACCCAACTCCATCTTAAGACATCTTACAACGTTGTCTGTAATGTTTAGGGTGTGCCATTGTGTGGATGTGAAGGTTGATAGGTGGGTGTAGGTTGGTGTTGAGAGAAGGGTGAGTGGGAGGATGTTATAATTTTTAACATTTTTAATATTTATATTATTATAGTTAGTAGTATTAGTATTTTTAATATTATTTTTATTTATATTAGTATTATTATAGTTAATATTATTAGTATTTATTTTGTATAAATTTTTAATATAACTAATATTAATACTACTACATCCTAAAATGTATGATAAAGTATAATAAAAATGTAATAAATTAGAAACATTTGTTGGAGGATTTATTATTAAAATTTTTTTAATGTATTTTCATCTAAGTTTAAATTTTTAATAACATTCAGAAATAAGTTAACATTTTTATTAGTAATATTTTTAGTATTTAAATTAGTATTTTTAATATTAGTTAACTTTTTATTCATCCCCCTCAACTCACTCTTCACCCCACACACACTCACACCCTCTCCATACTTCAAACACAATAGCATAAGCACATCCAACACTGTTTCACGTGTACCGTGTTTGAGTAGGTGTGTGTCTAGGTGGTGGAGGTTTTTGAAGAATGGTGGTGGTAATGATATTATTGTTTTTAGGTTATTAGTATTTTTATACTACTATTCATATTATATTTAGTATTTAAATTATTAGTAGTATTATTATATTTATTACTATCATAATTTTTATTATATTTATTATTATAATTAGTTTTTGTAGTATTTAAATTTTTTTATATTTATTAGTATTATAATTATTATCATGATATTTATTATTATAATTATTAGTATTTAAATTACTATTATTGTTATAATTAGTATTACTAAGTGATTTGTAATTATCTTTATTAGTACGATTAGTTCTTTTTGTAGTTGTACTTATGATTATTTTTGCCATTTTTTAAAAATAAAAAAAATATTAAAATTATAAAATATAAAATAAAAAAAAATTATATTATTAATATTATAAAAAACTATATTATTAATATTAAAAAATAAAAAAAAAATTATAAAAATAAATTATATTATTAATATTAAAAAAAAATAAAAAAATTATAAAAATTATTAATAAAAAAATAAATGTTACCACCAACTTCTCCATATCTTCCAACACCTTCTCTTCCCTATTTAATATCATCAACTAAACATCTTCCAAAACTAAATAAATACAATACTTTAAATAATATTAATAAGAATTTTAATAATATTAATAATAATAGTAATAATTTTAATAATGTAAAATGGAGAAGATGTGAAGAGATTGAACGTGTAAAAATGTTCGATGAATTTATTAAAAATAATTTAAATATTAGTAATATTAGTAATAATAATACTATAAATAATACTAATAGTAATAGTAATGGATTTTTATTAAAGTTACTTAAAATTAATTCATTACCTTTTGATAATCAATTAAATGAAATTAACAGTTTAATAAAATTTATAAAAAATGATGTTTATAAGAAATATAAAAATTATAATAATTTATATTATAAATACTTTTACAATAGTAGTAGTAATACTAATATTATTAATAATAGTAATACTAATACTAATTTAAATACTAATAATAGTAATATTAATAATAATAAAAATTTTAATGATTTTAATAAATTTAATAAAATTACTAAATTAATTGAAAAATGGAATTATTTAGAGAAAATGAAAAAAGATTAATAAATATTTAATATATTTATTTTAGTATAATAATTAAATATTTATAATTTAATATATATAATAATATTTAAGTATTTAATTAATATTTATAATTTAATATATTTTTAATTAAATATTATAATTTTATATATTAATAATGTAATCTAAAACTTCTTTAACAATACCACTCATCATACTATAATCTCCTATTATATAAAATTTTTTTTTACATCTTGTTAAAGCTACATTTAATCTTTCTTTTGATGTGTATATAGGACATGTGTTTAAAAATGAATTATTTAAATTACTATTAGTATTATTAATATTATTAGTATTATTAATAGTAGTATTACTATTATTATTTATAGTATTTAAATTTAAAGAATTAAAAGGTAATACTAAAAAAATAATATCAGACTCTGATCCTTGATACTTATCTATAGTTGTAATATAATTAGAAATATTATAAATATTCAAATGTTTTATTAAAAAGTTTCTATCTGTGTTGTAGTAACATAAAATTTTTAGATCAGATTTTATTACTAAATTTTTATTACTAATATTATTAAAATTTGTATTTAAATTAGTATTATTAATATTTAAATTAGTATTATTAATAATATTAGTATTTAAATTTAATTTATTATGTAATTCTATTAAATAATATAAAATATTTAGAATATTTAGAATATTTGAAATATTATTTTTTATATTAATAAAACAAATATCTGATAATATTAAATTTTTATAAAAATTTATATTTTTTATATTATTTAAATTACTATTAATAATACATTTACATATATTTCCATAAACATTAATATTATTATTTAAATTTATATTATTATCTAAATTTATAGTATTTAAAAAATATTCTAAACATTTCTTATGATATTCTTTCATACAATTCTTTGTAGTTAATAATGTTCCTCTATCTTTATAAAAAAATTTATTAACTAAATTTATTATTAATTGTGGTAATCTATAGCTTATTCTTAAATCCAATCTTTTATTAAAATTTATATTATTACTATTATTAGTATTATTTATATTTGTAGTATTATTAGTATTATTTATATTTGTAGTATTATTAGTATTATTTATATTTGTAGTATTATTAGTATTATTTATATTATTAGTATTATTAGTATTATTTATATTATTAGTATTATTAGTATTATTTATATTATTAGTATTATTTATATTATTTATATTTGTAGTATTTAAATTTATGGTATTAAAAATTTTAAAAATATTCATCTCTTCTCCAATCTGTCCCTCATCACCAACTACAATAACTCTAAATCCAAAATTATCATTAAAACAATATTTATTATTAGTATTATTAGTATTACTATTATTACTATTATATTTATTATTAGTATTACTATTAGAATAATTCCTAATACCAAGCATTGCAAACCAAACCCTAAACTCTACAAAAGTTGCCTCATCACAAATAACAACATTATAAATTTTTAGTGATGTTAAAAGTGTAAATAACCGTGATGAAAGTGAACAGACAGTAGAAAGTAAAAGAGAAGGTTGGTAGTTATTTACATTTAAATTTAAATTACTTAAATTAGTATTACTATTAGTATTTATATTACTATTATTAGTATTTAAATTATTATTACTATTACTAATATTACTAATATTTAAATTATTGGTATTTAAATTATAATTACATACAACACTCACACCCTTCCCCACCATCCTCTCTCTAACATTCTCAAGTATCTTAACAGTAAACCCTACAAAAACAACATTAACATTGTTTAGTGATAGTATTTCAAGAATAAGTAGGATACATTTTGTTTTGCCTGAGCCTGGGCAGCCGTTGAGTAGGAGAAAGTTTACCAGATTTTTAAATTTTTACTATTTAAATTTTTAGTATCTAAATTATTAGTATTAGTAGTAGTATTATTAGTAGTATTATTAATAGTATTAGTAGTATTATTATTAGTATTATTATTTAAATTATTATTTAAATTATTATTTATAAATGATAAAGCACATAATACAAATTCTTTTTGTCCATTATCTAATTTATAAAATACTTCTTTTAATAATTCAGGTATTGGTAAATGTACACAATTTAAATTTAAATTACTATTATTATTTAAATTAGTATTATTAGTATTATTTTTAATATTTAAATTAAAATTATTGTTAATATCTTTTAAAGGTGAATTAAATTCAATTTCTGATGTAGAAATATCTTCAAAAGAAATATCTGATAAATCAATATTATCACTAATAGTATTATTATTATTGTTAATATTTGAATTTAAATTATTTTTTATTAAATAATTTCTAATTTTTGTAATTCACTAATTTTAAATTTTGAATATTTAAAAAATAAATTAAAATTATTTAAATCTAAATTTACATTACTATTAGTAGTATTATCTATATTATTACTATTAGTATTTATATTTTTAATATTTATAGTATTATAAAAATTAACATCAAAAGATGATTTTAAACTACTATTTAATTCTAAGTTATTTAAATTAGTATTACTATTACTATTTAAATTACTATTAATGTTATAAAACTTTCTTATATAATCTAATTCTTCATTAATTCTATTAATATCTTTTCTAAACATATAATCTATTTGTTTACTAAATTTTAAAATAAAATCTACTTCAAACCATTCTTTTAAAATATCATCTAATTTTCTAAATGATGTTTCTACTATTAAATTACTATTAGTATTTATATTACTATTAATATTTAAATTACTAGTATTTATATTACTATTATTAGTATTTAAATTACTAGTATTTATATTACTATTAATATTTAAATTATTTATATTAGTATTATTAATATTTGTATTAAGATTGTTAGCCAAATTATAAAACATCATCTCCTCACACCCATACAAATTCTTAACCATACAATCAAACAAATAACTATTAAAAGATTCATTCGTATCTTTATATAGATAAATTATATTATCTGGTTTTAGAAATGTGGTTGTTGGTTGTGTTAGGGTTTTTGGAATTAGTATGTATAAATTTATACTAAAATCTAAATTACTTAAAATATTTAAATTAGTAATATTTATATTAGTATTTATATTAGTATTATTAATAGTATTAGTATTTATATTAGTATTATTAATAGTAGTTAGTATTTATATTAGTATTATTAATAGTATTAGTATTTATATTAGTATTATTTAAATTATTAGTATTTATATTAGTATTATTTAAATTATTAGTATTTATATTAGTATTATTTAAATTATTAGTATTTATATTAGTATTATTATTATACTCTCTAACACCACACAGACATACACCACCTCCCACATCTTCTCTAAAACATCCATACAACCTAACACGACCATTTTTTAACCTTTTTATTAATGAATGGTTTGTAGATGGGAGTGATGTTAATTTTAGAATGTTGTGGGATGTTGAATATTTTTTAATTAACAAATTTTTATTCAAAATGTAATTTAAATTTTTATTTATATTATTAGTATTATTTATATTATTAGTATTAATTATATTATTAGTATTTATATTATTATTAGTATCTAAATTAGTATTAACAAAATCTGAAGAAGAGTCTGTTAAATAATAATCATTAATCATTATAAGTTCAGTTTTATTAATATTATTACTAATATTTATATTACTATTATTAGTATTAGTTAAATTTGTTAAATTTTTAAAATTTATTAAAAACTCATCAATACTCAAAATTTCACTAACACTCATTTTAACAACACTACCTGCATTTCTAAGAACATCATCACCGAACAGTATACCAAAATATTCTGAATATGGTATTACATTTAAATTTAAATTAGTATTATTAATATTATTTAAATTATTATTAAGATTATTATTATTAATATTTAAATCAGTATTAGTATTATTAGTAGTATTTAAATTAATATTAGTATTACTATTATTAGTATTATAAAGATTAGTAGTATTTAAATTTAAATTATTTAATGGTTGTAGAAATGTTAATGGTGAAGGTGGTGAAATTAAATAGGAAAGGAGGTTGAGTGTTGAATTTGAAAATTTTTTAATATTTAAATCTAAATTAATAGTATTAATATTATTTAAATTTAAATTACTACTAATAGTATTTAAATTATTAGTATTAATATTATTAGTATTAAAATTAATATTACTAATATTAGTAATACAATTTGTGTATATTTCTTCATCATACCCAATCATTAAATTCATAAAATGTTCAAATGCTAAATTTACAAACGATGGTGTTGATTTTACGTTATTTAATATTTTACAAGTTGAAAGTGTTTTACATGTACATTTTAACAAATTTAAATTTAAATTACTAATATTAGTATTAGTATTTATATTATTACTATTATCTATAGTATTAGAATTTATATTATTAGTATTATTATTAGAACTTAAATTACTATTTATAATATTAGTATTATTTATATTATTAGTATTATTAGAATTTTCTGAACTATTAAAAAACATATCTGATTCTAATTCTGTAGATTCATCAGAATTTAAATTAATATTATTTAAATTATTAGTATTAATATTATTTAAATTATTAGTATTAATATTAGTATTATTATTTATAGTATTAAAATTTAAATTACTTCTTAAATATGCCAATTCAATAACAATTTCTTCTATTCTTTTATTCCATTCAACTTCATTTATATTTAAAAAATTTAAATTAGTATTACTATTAGTATTATTTAGATTATTAGTATTATTTAAATTTTTAAATAAAAATCTTTTAGAATTTACAGAATTATAAATTGATGAATTTGAAGTATCAAAAACTTCGATTGAATTTAAATTTTTAATATTTAAATTTACATTTTTATTAATATTTAAATTACTATTTTTATTACTATTTAAATTATTATTAGTATTATTTAAATTAGTATTACTATTTTTATTATTAGTATTTTTAAAATTATTAAATGTTATTATAAATGAATATAATAAACATTGAATTAATGATTTTAAAGATGCATTTGTTTTTAATTCACATAAACTAAATACTAAATTTTTATTATTTAAATTAGTATTATTAATATTAATATTATTTAAATTTTTAACTTGAATACTTGTATTATTAATATTTAGAATATTTAAATTAGTATTAATATTAGTATTATTTAAATTAGTATTATTTGTATTTGTATTATAATTTAAAGAATTAATAAAATTATATTCATTAACATCTGCAAATATAAAATCTATTCTACCTCTAATCTGAATATCTTCACAATATAAATCTACTTCTTTTAACATAACTTTACCTGAATAGTAATTATTAAACATTGTTAATAAATTATTAGTATTATTTAAATTACTTAGATTTAAAGTATTTAGATTTAAATTACTTAGATTTAAATTTTTATTAGTTAGAAAATGTGGAACTATTAATGATATTAAATTTTTAAGTAAAATAACTTTTAAATTTAAATTACTATTTTTATTATTATTAATATTATTATTTAAATTTTTATTAGAATTATTAATTAAGTAAATATGTAAAGTAGATGTTAAAGTAAATAATTCAAAATTATAAGTTTTTAAAAAATTTATAATATTTAAATTACTATTACTATTAGTATTATTACTATTAATATTTAAATTAGTATTATTAGTATTTAAATTACTATTAGTATTAATATTTATAAAACCGTTAAAATAAATATTATTAATATAATAATCCAACACAAACTCACACATACTCAACCCATCACACCATTCAGAACCATAAAACCCATGAACAAGTGCACCTATACTTAAACTTAATAATGATAATAGTGTAGATGTTTTATAAAAAGATTTAAGAAAATTTAGATTATTAATATTTAGATTATTAATATTTAGATTAGTAGTATTATTTATATTAGTATTATTAGTAGTATTATTAGTATTAGTAGTATTAATAGAATTACTATTATTAGTAGAATTACTGTAATAATTTATAGAATATTTAGATATTAAATAATACAACAAAGGACAGTTATATAAAGTTTGTGATAACATTGTTGGTGATTGTTGTTTTATTGATGGTATTATTAATAATTTAAAAATATTCAAATTTTTTATATTTCTAATAGTATTTAAATTAGTATTATTATTAAAATTAGTATTATTATTTTTAATAGTATTATAAGTATTATTATTTTTAATAGTATTATAAGTATTATTACTAATATTATTATTAATATCAAAATTTAAACTAATCTTCTCCAAACCATAGATCTTCACAACCATTCCAACTCCAAACACTATTCTACACCACTCTAAAGGTACTACTACTAAAATACAATCAGATACTGAAAAACTGTAACAATTTAGAAGTATTGGGTATTTGGAGTGATGTGTGGGTGTGATTGAGTCTATTCTGAAGTAGTTTAAATTTTTATTTAAATTTGTATTATTTTTAATATTAGTAGTATTTAAGTTATTAATATTAGTATTATTAATATTAGTAGTATTACTATTTTTAATATCTTCTAAAATATTATCTATACTATTAATTATATCAATACTATTATTATTATTTTTAGAATCATTTTCAAATTTTAATTTTTTATTTTTATTATTTAGATTATTAATAATATTTAAATTTTTTTAGAATCTAAATATCTTACTTTTAAATTACTTCTATCTATAACATTAACACCAATATTATTAATATTTTTTAAATTATTATTATTTTTTAAATTTATATTATTTTTTAAATTTATATTATTATTAATATTTTTAGTATTACTATTATCATTAATATTATTTATATCTAAATTTTTAATATTATTAGTATTTAAATTTTTAATAGTTTTAATATTATTAGTATTATTAGTATTGTTAATAGTTTCTTCCTCTTCTTTTTTTTTATTTTTTCTTTTGTGTTATATTTTTTATTTTTAGAACTCTTCTTCATATTATTTATAATTTAAATATTAATAAAAAAATTTTTATAATAATAATTTTTTTACATTATATTAATATTATAATTTTTATATATTATTAGTATTATTAATAATAATATTTTTATATATTTATAATTTTAATTAATAATTTTTTAATATTAACAATATTTTTATATATTATAATTTTTATAATAATATTTAATAATATTTATAATTTTTTATATTCTAAAATTTAATAACATCTCCTTTCGTACAATTACAATTATTATTATTTTTAAGAATTTTTATTTTTATTTTATTATAATTATCAACATAATCAGAAGATATTAATTCTTTAATATTTTTATTTTTATTAGTATTATTTAAGTTATTTAAATTATTAGTATTATTTAAACTAGTATTATTAATATTAGTATTATTTAAATTTAAATTATTAATAACTTTACTAACAGCTTCACTCCATACATATTCAAAAAAACTAACACCTTTTTTATAATACATATTATTATTAGTAGTATTATTTAAATTATTATTAATAATAGTAGTATTTATATTAATATTTATATTATATTTGTTAATAAAATTTAAGAATTGTATATCGTTTATTAAATTTATATTATTAATATTTTTATTATTTAAATTACTATTATTTAAATTATTAATATTAATATTTTTATTACTTAAATTTAAATTATTTATATTATTACTATTATTTGAATTATCAATATTATTATTATTTAAATTTAACTTACTTAAATTATTTTTAAGATTTTTATAATATTTACATTCTGATAATTTATAAAGTAATTAAAATGTATGTTCTGTACAACATGTGTAAAGATTATATGTATAATAGTTTTTAATATTTGAATCATTAATATTTATTATATTATTAGTATTTATATTAATATTTATTATATTATTAGTATTTATATTAATATTTATTATATTATTAGTATTTATATTATTAGAATTACTAATATTAATATTATTATTAGAATTTCTATTCTGAATACATTTAATAGCATTAATAACACCACTACCCAAACATCTTACAACTTCAACCTTACATCTAAGTTCCTCTTCAATATTCATGAAAATGTTAATATAAGGACTTAGTGATTCTATTAAGGATGTGTATAGTGAAATTAAGTTTAGTCTGAGTGTAAATATATTTAAATTATTAGTATTTATATTTATATTATTAATATTACTATTACTATTTAAAGTATTTAAATTAAAATTACTAATACTTAAATTTATAGATTTATCTTTATACAATAATACTGATAATAACTCTGATACAAGATAATCATAAGTTAAAAGATCTTTAATAGAATTAGAAATATTAATTTTTTTATTACTATTACTATCATTTATATTATTATTTATATTACTATCATTTATAGTATTATCATTTAAATCTATATTGGTATCTGTATTTATAAACATATTTTTATTTTCTTTAGAATATTTAAAAATTATTAAAAAATTATAAATTTAAAAAAATAAAATTATTATTATTATTAAAATTTATTATTATTTAATTATCTAATTATTTAAAATTTATTATTATTAAAATTTATTATTATCTAATTATTTAAAATTATTAAAAATGAAACCTCTTAAACTTTAAATACTCATTCTCATCCACACTCTCCTCAACATACGCTGTCTTCATCTCTGAAAACTCAACATAAATAGACTTTGCCATTAAATTGAAAACAGAATTAATTATATCTAAATCTAAGATATTAGTATTTATATTATTAATATTAGTATTTATATTATTAATATTAGTATTTATATTATTAATAGTATTATTAGTTGTAGTATTATTAATATTATCTGTAAGATTTGTTGGTAATAACAATTCGTGTAGCCAGAGGTATGTCCAGCTGCAGTAAGGTAGGTCTTCAATATTTTCAATTAAAAGTAATGGTGATTGTATATTTTTATTTAAATTAATATTAACATCTAATGATTTAGTATTAATAATATTTTTATTAGTATTAATATTTTTTTTATTTGTTAATATATTTTTAAATTCCTCAAAATGTTTTTTACAACACACAACATTCTTTATATTTTTATATTAGTAATATTTTTTAAATTTGAAGATTTTGACAGATGAGTTGAAAGTTTTTTTGAAAAGTTGGTTATAAGAAGAGAAGACTGTTGTTTTTGTTGTAATGTTTTATTAATTAATATCTGTTGTATTAGTAGTAGTATTAATATCACAATTACAAATTCTATAATATGTTTTAAGTATTGATATTAGAACTATAGATTTCTTTAATTGTATATTCTTAATATCTAAATCTTTACTACTATTACTATTTATATTATTATTAATATTATTAATACACATTTTCATCATTCTTATTTCCTTCAAACCATCACACACCTGCAAACTCTTTCTAGTATTATCCGATACCGGATCTTCTAGGAGATTATGTAACGATGTGTAGGCGTAGTAGTCTAAGAGTAGTTCTAGTTGCGGGTCGTTAGTTTTTGTATTAGTATTATTATTGTTTTTTTGTTTTTTGTTTTCGTTTTCATTTTGTTTAATGTGCTGTTGTTCGTTTTATTCAAGATTTTGTGGTTGGTCTGGCATTTAGTTTAGATAAAAATAAAGAATGTGATGTTATAGATGTTAGATGTGATTTTGTAAAAGTGGGAAAAAGAATTTATAAAATTATAAAATAAAAAAATAAGAAAAAATAAATTTTTAAATTATTTGTATAAATTCTTAATATTAGTTTGTTTGTTTTATTATTATTAATATTAATGTTTTTAAATATTTTATTATTATTGTTGATATTTTATTACTATTATAAATTTTATTACTATTATAAATATTATAAATGTTTTATTTTTTATTATTAATGTTTTAATTAATTTTTTATTATTATAAATATTATTATTACTATTATTAATATTATATATATTTTATTTTTTTATTAATATTTTTATTACTATTAATATTTTTAAAGTATTATTACTATTATTACTATTATTACTATTATAAATATTATATATATTTTATTTTAATTATTATTAATATGTTATTTTTTAATTAATATTTTTATAAATATTATTTATTTTTATTAATGTTTTATTTTTATTACTATTTTATTTATTACTATTATTAATATTTTTATTATTATTATTTTATTAATATTTATTATAATTATTTTATTTTTTAATTTTAATTTTTAAAAGTTATTATTTATTATTTTTATTATTTTTATTGATTAGTTTTATTACGTAACATAAATAAATCAACTAATTAAATTTACTAACTATAATTAACTTAATTTCTTGTTATTTATCAATCAACTAACTTAATTATTTTAAATTATTTTAAATTATTAGTAATATTAATATTAATAATATTAATTGTTATTATTACTCATAAAATAATAAACAAAAATAATAAAAATAACAAATAATTTAAAAATAAACATCATTTAATAACACTTTTTATTTATTTTTAATTTATTTATTAACTTTTAATTTACTTTTAATTTATAATTTACTTTTAATTTAATTATTAATTAATTATTATTATTTTTGCTATTCTTTTTACTATTAAAAATAAAATATTTTTTAAAAATTAAAATTAAAAAAAAATTATAATCTTAAAAAAAAAAAAGTAAACTAAAAAAACATTTTATGACAGTTTACAATTCAGACTCACAGGAATCTGAAAACTCAAATTCTAATTCCAACTCAAGTTCCAATTCCACCAATTCAAGTAGTACGCAGAATAGTAGTAGTAATATTAACAATACTAATAACAACAACACTAATACTAATAATAGTAATAATAACAATAGTAATATCAACATTTCAAACTTAACACCGTTCAGAGCCAAAACGATTCTAAACACATCCCAAAAGAAACTCCTATCACTATCATTCAAGAAAAACATGTTTCCAAGTAGTTTTGAACGTTCTATACTCGCACAGAAGCTGGATTTGAAGCCGAGAACGATACAGATATGGTTCCAGAATCAAAGGCAGAAGTATAAGAGTGTTCAGTGTTATGATGAGTTGCCTGGTGGAAGTTTTGGTTGTAACAATATTAGTCATAGTAGTAATAATAATATTAACGGTATTGGTGGTATTAGTCATAATATTAATAATATTTTTAATGGGTTTGGTGGTGGTTTTATGAATATGAATGGTAATTCTAATAATAACAGTGGTAATCCAAATTTTGGTGATTATAATATGTATAATAACAATATTAATAATAATAATATTAATAAACAAAGTTATATTAACATGGGTGGTGGTAATATTAACAATAATAGTATTAATATTAACACTAACGGAAAAAGTCTTAGAAACCTAAACCTATTAGTAGATGTAATACTTGACCTTGAGAAAAAAACAAAAGCAAGAAAAAGTTCAGCGGGTAGGGTATGTGCGGCAAAAGATGGATAAAAAAATTTTATATTAAGAAGATTGTATTTTTTTAAGTGTATAATTGATAAATTAAATTAATAAAAAAATTAATAAAAAAAAATAAATTTTAAAAATTAAGAAAAATTGTTAAATGTTGTGAAAAATTAGTTATTAATACATTATTATTATTGTGAATTTTTTTAAATATTTATAGAATTATTAGTTATTATTATATTATTACTTATAAATACAAAATATCATTATAAATTTTTAAATTTTTATTATTATTACTATTATAAATTTTTTAATATTTATTACTATTAACAATTATTTATATTATAAATTTTATATTAATATTATTTTTTTTTATTTATGTTATAATTTTTTAATTAATATTTTAATTTTTAATAAAAAAATCCCTTTTATTATTTTTTTCATTTAACCTCCTTTTACTAAAAACATATATAAAACTACCCTTCTCAGCCATATTACACCCCATATCATATTATAAGGAGTTAAATTTAACTGATAAATAATCCTAAATATCTGTGATAATAAACTGATAAAAACTATATTTAACATTTTTTTAACAGTTTTAAATAATATTTATTATTACTATTATTTAAAAATTAGTATTAATTTTATTAAAAAAAAAAAAAAAGAATTATATAAAATTATTATGTGAAAAGTTAGGGGTGTTAAAATAACGTTTTGAGATTTTTTTAAACTGATTATTTTTACAGATGTTCCATAAAAATTTTAAAAATTAAAAATTAAAAAAATTTTTTAGTTTTTTTTGTAGTGATAAAAAAATATGAGAAAAGTGCAGAAAATATAAAAAATAAAAAAATATGAAAAGTACGGAAAATATGGAAGAGAATAGTAATAGTATTAATAATAATGATATTAGTAGTAATAGTATTAATAATAATGATATTAGTAGTAATAGTATTAATAGTAATAGTATTAATAATAATAGTATTAATAATAATAGTATGGAAGAAAGTGTTGAAGTAGCAAGTGAATCAGATGATATTACAGATAAAATTAATACTACTAGAAATAATACTACTATTAATAATAATACTACTACTAATGGTTATATTAAAAATGATAATTATAGAAATAAAAAAGTAAAAATAAAAATAACAAAAATTTTAATAAAAGTTCAAATTTTTTAAAAAGTATTAGTATGAGTTCTAATAAATCAAACGATATTAATAAAACTGTTAGTAAAGATATTAATAGTAATTCTAATAGTGTTAATAAAGATTCTGATATTATTAGTAATAGGGAATCAAATGATGATAATGTTAATAATATTAATTTAATTAATAAAAATTTTAATAATACTCCTAATAAAAATTTTAATAATGCTCCTAATAATAATAGTATTACTACTACTGATAATAATACTAATAGTAATAGTGTTAAAAATTTAGAAAAGAATTCCGAAGACAAATATTCTGAAAGAGACTCAGCATCCTCAACCCAAGACACACCCACCCGATCCAACCGATCCCCATCAAAACGAATAAAAACAACACTACTCCCATCCCAAAAACGCCTACTAGAACTAACATTCAAAGCTAACATGTTTCCAACCAGTTTTGAACGATCTGTACTTGCAAAACGTTTGAACCTGACAAACAGAACTATACAGATTTGGTTTCAGAATCAGAGGCAGAAATATAAAGTACGTAATAAAGCTTATTTAAATGAAAGACGATCATATTTATATGATGCTACTAATATAAATAATAGTAATAATATTAGTAATATTAATAATAATAGTTTGTATGATAATATTAATATTAATAATAGTAAATATTTGTACGATAATAGTAAATATTCATACGATAGACAGTACGGCTCTGGTAAACTCAGCTTTGGTGGTGATGATAATAAATTAGGTTTTGGTAGCAGACCGTATGGATTGTTCGGTAATAATAGTAATAATAGTAGTAGTAGGTTTATAGGTAGAGTAAATGTTGATAGGTTTAAGTTTAACAGTGCAGAATGTTGTAGAAAGTTAGATTTGTTGGCGTGTGTTTGTTTGGAGATTAAAGGAGGGGGTGAAAGTTGTGAAAGATAAATATTTTTTAAAGTTATTAAAATTTATATTTATAAAAATTATAAAAAAAAAAAAATTATAAAAAATTTTTAATTTAGATTATTTAATTATAATATTAAATTTTTAATTATTATAAATATATTAATAGTTGATTATTAAATTTAGATTATTAATATATTATTGATAGTTAATTATATTATAATATTATAAAAATTATTAATTTTAATTTAAACATGTGATCTCTTATTATCAACACATATAGAATCTATTCTATATTTTATAATTATTATAGTTATTGTTAATATCAGTATTATATATATTAATAATATATTTAAAAGTAGTTCTCTATATACTGGATTATAATACATAGTATTATTATTAATTTTTATTATTATTAATTTTTAATTTATTTTTATATAATATTATTATAATTTTGATATTAATTTTTAAATTAAAATTTACCTTTATGGTAATATTTATATTTTAAAATCTAAATTAAATTTTTAGCATGAAAATATTCATATTCTTCATATTTTCTTTATTAACTAACTTAGATGATACATTATTAATAATACAAATTGCACCCAACACTACAATATATAACACTCTAATTATAAACAAAGCATCACTTTTAAATTTAACTAAAAATAATATTAAATTTTTATGCAGAACTATGAAAAAAATAAAATAAACGAAGCTGTACTTTCTACTTTTAATTATAATAGTATTAATAATTATAATTATAAAAAGAGTGTAGTAATTATAGTGAATTGGTTGTGTTGAATTCTGATAAAAAGTTAAAGAGTTTAATAATTGTGTTAGATATATTTTATGCAGAAGTAATTAATTAAATAATTTTTATTATTAAATAATATTTTTATTTTTAATTGAAGAATATTTTTAATTATTAAATGATATTAAAAGAATTAAAAAAATAATTAAAACTTTGCATGACAAACTCTCTCTTAACACTTTCATTCTCCTATATAACATCTTTATCAAAACTAAACAAAACTCTCAACTTCCAACTAGTCCCTGTTATAAATAACAACCTACTACAAACATCAACATACTACAATTCTGATCTTACAAGATTATCACGAATAACATATGACAAATTAATTAACACTTTAATAGCCTGTAATGTTGAATCTGCTTATGTTGTAAATTCTTATAATGAACAAGTTATGATCGTTAGTAAATATGGAAATGTAGAGAGTTATAAACCTGGATGTAATTTTTCTTATTATGTTTTTATTAATACTGATAATATAAATATGTACAATAATAGAAGTATAGGATATAATAATTCTAATTTAAGTAATGTTAGTAATAACTTTAATCTAAATAATAAAAAAGAAATTAGTAATTGTTCATTACTATCACCTTGTATTTTAGATTGTATATTAGGAAATAAAATTTTAGGCAAACTATTAATAAAAATTATATCAAGAAAACATCCTAATGCAAATGGTATGTAATATTCCCTTTGGAAATGTAAAAGTTAAAAAAATAAAATAAATTAGAATTGCATAACTTTTTATTATTAATTATATTTTAAACGATGAGAATATCAATAATTTCATTATATATCATTGAATTTTTATTATAATCTTTAATATTAATTACATTTTTTATTAATATTTTCAAATTTCCAAATATGGTAATTTTAATTCTATATAAATAAAAAAAACATTTTAATTTGCATGATACTCAATATTTTATCATTTTTTCAACCATCAGTATCAGACTCTTACAACGTTTCTCTCAAGCCTTTATACCCTGGATTTTCTATCTACAACATGTGCGGCAAGTACGACTGTAAACCTTTCAAAGCAACATCTTATAATGTGAAATTCCTCTATGACATACTTAACAAGGCAGATGTTGAGTCCGTAGCAGTTGATTCGTGGGATCAAGTTGGCGGTGTATACGTTGTTAGAAGGACCGGACAGGTTAACCCGTATGACCCTGCTACTAATCCTACAAAGTATGTCTTCTGTCAAAGTAGATATGAATGTGTACCTCCTAATCCTCCTGTATATAGACCCGAAGTTCCAATATGTCCTCCTCAAAGACCTGCGTTCGTTTCTCAACCAAGAGTTTCTTTCCCTCCATCTCCAACAGTGTCACCTCCAAGACCTCAAACATGTCCTCCTGTTTGTCTTCCACAATATCCAATACGTCCTCCACAGCCTCCTTGTCCTCCTCAATATCCATTGTGCCCTCCTCAACCAATACCTCTACGTGATAAATCCGATAAACCAAAAAATGATATTTTAAAATTATTAACAGGTTTAGCAGGTGGGAAATCATCTAATAGTCTATCTCCATGTTTAGGAGGGTTGGATGGTTTATTCCCATGTTTACCAGAGCAATTCACCTCAAATCCGTTGTTTTTACTCGCATTAGTAAGTTTGTTAACAAATAATGAATTACTTGATGATTCTGGATTAGAGATTAATAAAATATTATGCAACTCTCTTAAAAACTCTAACTTATTTATTAACCCTATTACAGATGATGGAGATAGTTAGGAACAATAATTAAATATGCAAATCAAAAATTTCTTTTCTTATATAACTACAAATAAGTTTTTTATATATATTATTTTTAATATTTAATTAATAAAAATAGCTTTTGACGTAGCAATAAATAATTACATCATTAATTTTTTTATAATATCTTTAATTAATAAACCTTGAATAATAAGATATTAAATATATTAGTATAATAAAATAAAACATTTACAGTTATTTTATTAAAAAATATTATTAACACTATTATGTATATTCCATATTTGGATATATATATGATTTCAACTTAAATATAAATATATGTAGTTATTTCTTAGATATAGATATATATAGTTATTTCTCAGATATATAAATATGTTAAACATTTTTTTTAATATATAAACAAAAAACTTTAATATTGTTAATTACAATCAGTAAAGAGTTCAATTATATTATTTAGCTATTAAAGTAAAACAAAGAATACGTTTAAATTTTAATAATTTATAATATTTAGGTATCCTAACTTCTTATCTATACTTAATAAGATTTATATAATTAATAAAGAAATTTATAATGGGGTGAAGTTGTTTATATTATGTTTAAACGTTTTGTATTAAATTATTCTACGTCTCTAAAAAATGCTGAGTATAAAATGTTGATTTTTTAAGATTATTGATCTTTATAAAAAGATAAGATAGATTAAAATTTTTATTAATTAGAATAGTTTATTCTTATTAGGAATTTAAGAAAGATAAAAGTTAACTGAAAGAATTTAGTTAGTTTGGCTTATATACAAATTTACAAATCAGGAAGATATTCAATAAATTATATTTCTTAAAAATATCACATAATCCATTTGACTATTTCGATACGTAAATTAATTTTTTTTAGAATGTTACCTTTTTTAATGATAAAACTTTCTGAAGTTTAGATGCTTTTCAATATTGTTTTGAATGATATATCATCTAAATATCTATACAAACTAGAAAGTATAATATTAATAATAACTCTGTATATTTTGTAGTGTTATTATTCTACATTTAGAAATTGTACACGTATTAAGTTTATATATATATATTTAAAACTTTTCTACCTTAATTCATTAATCAATATTATCTACTGATAAGATATATAAACCATCTGTGAAGATTATTTTAGTCTTTTAATTCAATTTAAATGTTTTATATTAAAATTAAAAATTTAGATAAACCAAAATGTATTATAAAACTCTATTAGAAGTACAATATAAATTAACTATTTTATATTTAATAGATATAAATATATAAAATATTAGCAAAATACGGATATAACACACTCTAAAAAACTATATTTATTAAAAAATAAGAATGTTTTCGGCAAAATTGGAATAATTTAAGGTTTTGTAAAAAGATTTTTTTCTATTTTAAGAAAAATATATTCAAAAAAGAAATATTTTAAGTAGTTTATTTTATTTCCAGAATACTTTTTAAAATATTTCTTTAGCGATTCCCAAAGATTTTGATATTATGAATATGCATTTGATTGTTTTTTAGTCTAAAATTTTTTTATTATGGTTCATTATATTATATTGATTAAAAACGTTTTTAATAAAACTATACTCTTTTTTATCTTCTTATACTATAGTATTGTTTGTTTATACATATTTTTATGGTATTTTCGTTAACTTTTCAAGATTTCTACTTTTAGTAATTAAAAAAACTTTTTCCAATATTTTAATAAGATTCAATCTATCTAAATGTTCTTTATAATTATTAAAACATTATATAAGTTTTTATAAGGACAAGTTTCATAAATATATACTATCTTATTTCCACAGTCTATTTTATATAATTTGATCTCTTTCAAATAACCCCTAATATTTTTTAAATTGATTTATATGTATTTTTTTAGATGTTCTTTAATTCATATATCTATTTATATGTTGATTTTAAAAATAAATATAATTATATTTTTAAGAAGTTGTTTGAAACTTTTAAAAAAAGAATTTTTTCGTATCTAAATAGTCTTTAACCCGTATTTTTTTATTAGTATTTCAATTTATATCTATCCTTTGTCTATTTCTTTTATATTTTGTTAGTTTCAACAAATATTACATTATATCTCTTTATGGGTTAATCCATTTTCATGCAAGAATTTTAAAATATTTTAAACACTACCATTAGTTTCAAACACCTCTTCTTTTGTGCATTAAAATTTTTTAATGACGATGGAGTTTTAGAGGGGCTATATCGGAACTTTTCCAAAATATTTAATAA
>NW_027296120.1:0-680 GCF_016086655.4 Lepeophtheirus salmonis | reverse complement strand
CAAAAGAATAATCCTTATCCCATACAATTTTTAAAAAAACTGAACTATATTTGCTCTTGAATTCGACTTATATATTTGAAGATCAGTCATTTGACTGACTTAAAAAAAATAATAATAATTCCCTTGCTTCATCATCGTTCATAATTTCTATACAAAGTTTTCCATTGAAGAGACAAAATAAATAAATTATATTAGAAGGTCAAACTATTCAACCTTTATTATTTATATTTATCAAATTTCTTTCAAATAGTTGAGCTCTATCAACTTGCCCACATCATTGGATAAATAAAAAAATGGTAGTACTTTAAAACATTCTTGGCATTTTGGGACTTTTATAATGGGCCTTCCTATATATTATTATATGTAAATAACGACTTTTTAAAATCTTGAATTTAACAGTATTGTTGATGGCAATATTGTAGAACGCTTTATTTACTATTTTTGCAAATTCATAAGGATCTTTTTCAATATGATACTACATTATCAGAGATTAAAAGATGGCCAAATGGCAGTTTAACAATAAAAAAATTATCACAAAGTAGTGATGGCTTTATTAATAACAACAGATACCTAAAATCTAAAAATAGTGATAACAACTGGTCCTAGGTGAATATATTAGTCATAACTCATAATGTTATACTAATAGATATATAAATTATAAATCTATTAATACACGGGTA
>NW_027296119.1:0-4675 GCF_016086655.4 Lepeophtheirus salmonis | reverse complement strand
TATGATGTAGGACAAGACGTCCACATTTTGGTATAAAAACACCTTATTTAAACTACTATAACCTCAAATATTACAATTACAAAAATGATATTAAGTGTTGAAACAGATGCGGATCAAATGTTTAATAACTTCTTGTTAGTATATGATTAATTTATTGGTGGATATTGTTACTTGCTATATCTTCCCACACTTAAATATCCTTTATACAAATGAATTTAATTTATTTCCATTATTAGTAAATCCGTGGGTTTTCTTCAATGTATGATATTGTTTTTCTTTTTTAACCTAGAATAAGATTAGAACTAAATCTCTCCTCACTAATCAAATAAAAGTGTTTATATTTACAAAATTGTAGGGATGTATACTGTATAAAAAATGGAAACTTTAAAATTAAACACTTGTATTATATTGGTTTGAAAGGATTGGCGAGAGAAAATATGGCCGTGTGTTTACTATTTCGCATGAAAAATTGTTATAAAAACAGGTATTTTCAAAGTGGGTGCAGCGTTTTCTCTCAGTCGACCAAAAACTGTAACGTGTCGAGGACTCGGGCGTTGTTTGGAGCTATTTCTGCAATAAACTGGAGTTTTTGCGTCGGTATGCCACAATGGAGAAAACATGGATCCATCATTTTACTTCTGAGTCCAATATTCAGTCTGCTGAATGGAAACAAACTGATAAGAGTCGATCGAAGGGATCAAAAACGCAGCAGTCGACTGGTTAGGTAGTGGCAACTTGTACAATTTGCTTATACATGTTACAACTTGTACAAAACCGCAACTTGTACAGAACCTATACATACGTATTAGGTATCTGAATCCTAATATATGATCTTAAATTTAATTTACCATGCTTGAGTTCTTCAAAGTCCAGTTCCCATATTTTAAGTTATTAATTTAGATATGTAGGTATGTTATAAATCGTGAATATTCATATATTTGTATTTTAGATAACAGCTCAATGTGACGTAACAGATAATTAATTATGTATTAGAGTTTTTGTTTATGCGTAGTTAAAAATGAATGCCATTTTTTTCTTCAAATTCTTTATTTGGTTTATCTATGAAAGACAACATACATATATTTACATATTAATTGGAGTAATGGCGTAATAAGTATATAAAAACCTTATAATTTATACTTATTGCTCGAGGGTAGAATTTATACTAAAATTCTAAAAATCAATCTTAAAAAAAAACAACAACAGTAAACAAGGAAATATACAATAACAAGATATATTTATTTATATTTCTTAAAACCCTCTTTAAAATATTTCTATGATTACTTGAAGTTGATGAGAGGTACTAGATTTCTTTCTTGCAAAATTCCATGACTCACATCCATATTGAGGACTTTTCATTGCAAAAAGACATAGCGGGAGGAAGCTCCAAGATGATACCTCTCAACTGGTACAAGGAAAATTGTCCTGGAGAAGATTGTCATGAAGGAAAATTTCCAATTTGGAAAATTGCCCGGAAGAAAATAGTTCATATTATGTTCAAACTTCATCATGAATAATAACACATTATCAATTTGCCTAATATTATTTATGACAAATATCTAAACGTATAACTTCACTCATGAAGTTTGAAAAACATATGGATAATTTTCTTCCAGGCAGTTTTCCTAATTGGTAATTTTCCTCAATGACAGTCTTCCACGTGCAATTTTCCCCAGGTCAGTTTTCCAAGTACAAAATTAAAGGTATTATCAAAAGTGTTTTAACAGTCAACTCTTTTGAAGGTTTAATCTATTCCAAAAATGAATCCTTCTGTTGATGGAAGTCCAAATTTCCTTCTTCCAATTATCTGGATGGACACCCCTGTTATTTCACCAAGATTACTACTTTTCTTCTGACTGTATGGCTTTCAGGAACCCAAAAGATAAAATATAAGTATTATTTCTATTCACGGCCTATCTTATTATTTCTTGAAACTTCCGAAAATAATTCTACAGGAATTATATTCTGCAATTAGCTAGGACTCAGAATTCGCTATTGGTTCCATTTGTTTAGCTAATACTCCAGAAAGTACTAATTGAAAACAGTAATTGGTCTCCAGAGGCTATTATTTGTCCATCTCCTTGTTCGGAGTCAATGCCATTCTTCCTTTGGTCTGTGATTTAGGTAGTCGTCCAAACTTTTCAGTAGAACGTCCAATTTTTAAAAGATATGGAATTACTCATCACTGAAATTCGAATATACACTTTCGGAGACTCAATTGGATCACAGGCTTTATCGTCCATATAATACTTGCCTATAAAGTTAAAAAAAATATCTTTGGGGAATATATAAATTCCCTTGAACATAGGAAATGACCTTTTTTTCGAAAGACTTATCTTTTGTCCTAAGAATGTTTTGGAAAAGGAAATGAAAATAATTTAACTAATTGATCAGTTTTGTTATAATCTTTCTTTCATGAATAACTTTTTTAACTCCAGGGCAGAAAATCAGTCTATTTCTATTCTCTATCCTCGTAATGTCAGATCCTTTAGGAAAAGGCTGCGTATCTTGCTGCAGATTAAATGAAAATTTTCCTCAGTGAGTGACAGCTTATTCGACATCCAGAAGTGAGGCAGCTATGTATACTTTAGCGCTAACTAGAGCAAAGCAGACTGCCTTAGTTTCTGGGGTCACCTTTTCCTTCCCTTTGGGCATTCCGAAAATAATGTAGGCAAACGAGTACTGGGGAAGGTTGTCACTCAAATTAAAAAGATAAATATTCAAATCGAATAAATATCGAGGGCCAAATAATGCTGGGTATCTCACGAAGTGCATGGATGACTGAATTAAAAATATATCCACAGTCCTTGCAGGGAGAGTTGAAGTTAATATAGCCGGTTGAAATTTGGAATTGAGCCATACATATCCTATCCTCCTTAACAAAATTGAGGGACTCCATTATTATCTTTTCCCATTTTTGTTGCACGTCAAGACGATCAATATATATTTGATTTTTTTTTTTGCATTATGTTCTAAGGGAGTCTGAGGTAACATCTTTAAATTCTAAGGGATAAAGGGATTTATGAAACTTAGCGGCTTTTAGCACAGGGTAATACAATTGTTTAGACATAACCGTTGACTTTTGTATTGTAAACATATCATAGATAGTTAAAATTTCCTTGGAAAAAGCCTCAATCTCTATACTAATTGGGCTATTGAAAACTGATGAATAATGTCCACAGTAGAAGCCGAGTCATATGTCGTAGAAACTTTCCACAAAATTCTTTGGGAGGCAGCCCAGGAAGGAGATATGTGGAACATAAGAGAATTGGATATCCCATCATAATGTATTCAAAGATTTTACTATTAGAAATGACAGAACGCCATTCTTTTCCCAGATTACAGGATAAATCAAGTATAATCTTCCTGTATATTTTGTGTGTACATATGTGGTTTCACTGATCTCTCCAGTACTATGTTTACCAATTCGATGATTTTGGTCATCAGATTCATCAGACTTATCCTCTGCTCCGACACGATTAGAAGTTGTCTTATCCTTAGAAGTGCAATCTTGAAAACACTCGATCTCTAATTGTACATCCGGAAAAATCTCAATTAATTCAACTCCATTACTAATCCATTTTGTTATCGTTGAACTTTTCGAGGAAATTACTTCAACTTCATCATTACTTTGCTTTGTTATTGTTAAACTTTTCTATCCACCATAATCATCCAAAGGAATCACTTCTGTATTTGAAGGTGTTTTATTGAATTTCATTGTCTTCTTTTTATATTTTCTCTCTCTGAAATAAAAAACCTTAAATATTCTTTCATAATCAAGGATTCGTACCCTATTTTGACAACATTAATATTTTATATGGTCAAAATTAAAACAGTTCTTACACTGTATTTTAATTCCTGCAAACTTTAACCAGACTAAAGTTTCACCAAATAGTATAATTTGGAGAAGTGAAGAGGGATCAGTAACCATTTACACTATATAATCACTATCCCTCCAAATCATCTTGTACTGAGTAAATAATTCTTCAGCTCTCTTATCCTCGGAATTCTTCTTCGGATATTGGTTACCTATTTCTCCGAATTGTTTAAACAAGTAACATTTTCCAACATCATTTTTTCACTCTCTTTGTATCCTCTATTCTGTCTCTTACATCAATTGGGAAAATTGAATAAAAACGAGCCTGCCCAATACCAAATCTTGGGTTAGCACCCGCGAGTTCGTGTTCTTTAACCCCAAAGAATAAAGCTAAATTATATACATCAATATTTTTTAATCTATCTGGGCGAAAAACCTTTCCATCCTTGTCCTCAATAAGAATAACAAAAGCTTCCAATATAAAGTCCCATTCATATTTATACTCTCATTAACTTAACGATTATAGTTTCCACTCCTAGCAGTGACATGAGAATACGATTTCTTAACAAGATCATCTGGGGTACGATCAGTAGCGTTCATAGAACAGGGATCTCAAAGGAAGGTAGAGCCAATACACACTCTCAGTAGGGTAAGCAGGAGGAAGAATACAATAGGGAGAAGAAAAGATAGGGCGAAGTTAAGAAATAGTTATGTGCTACAAGTGAAACTCGTAAATCAGTCCTCGAGTTTTATGAAATAAATAAAAAAGACAAAAAAACTCGGCTCATGGGCATAAAGCGGAGTATTACTCAGAATACGTCAACATTTGGGATTCTTTTTTCTTGTTCGATCCCATTA
>NW_027296118.1:0-507 GCF_016086655.4 Lepeophtheirus salmonis | reverse complement strand
AATTCCTTGGCCAGATGAAGTCATGTTTACTCATACTTTTTAATGTAAATCCATCTGACAAATTGAAGGAATATTAAAACAAAATTTATATACGTGTACACTGTACGTGCATGGTAAATGTGCTATATCACATTCATAGAAAATTTGTTGTTATTTGTCCGTATTTTTGCTTCTTTAGTCTAATCCGTCTTCTATACGTTGTTCTATTGATTAGTTGTGAGTAATTTATAATAATTATTAAATAATAATTCAATATTTGACAATAACTGCCAACTGGTTTTGGCCTTTTTTAATGTTTCGCTTTGGAAGAAAGGCTGCAAGATACAACACAGTTAATGCCGTGGCGTATATGGAATCTATAATTTCATATATATATTTGTAATCAATTATAGTCTGAGGATTCTAATTTCTGGGGTAGGCTGCAATACCCAAGATATAGTTAAGAACCTTCAGTTAATTTATGAGGTTTAATATGGCCTTTCAAATAAAATCGATCAATATATGATT
>NW_027296117.1:0-517 GCF_016086655.4 Lepeophtheirus salmonis | reverse complement strand
AATGACTCAGTACTATTATGAGTTGGTCATAAGTTACATATATATAATATATTTTAATAATTAATTATGACTTAATTCATCTATATTTACATACCTATATGATTGGTGGACGGTTGAGTAAGGTTTTTTTTTTTTTAAGGTCTGCTGAAGCGGAGATGCGCAATACTGACATACGGCCCTGAATATACAACAAAACTACAGAAAACTCCTGGCTTTATTCACAATGACCTATGTAAACATCTAAATCTAAGGTAGGCTCTTAAGCACCCAATACCCAACTTATTGATCTGCTCCATCCATAACCAGGCACGGACACCCCATTTGCTTATGTTAATACAAAATTGATTTCCATAGACGTGCCGTACTGTCAGTACGCCCACCAGAGAAACGAAAACACTACTCTTCATAGAGGTTTTCGTAATGCGAGTACACTGCCTGTTCCTGGGAGAAATATCGTTCACCCTGATAGAGGTTTTAGGGACACGAGCACCCTGCTTGTCCCTGGGAGACATATCGA
>NW_027296116.1:0-3339 GCF_016086655.4 Lepeophtheirus salmonis | reverse complement strand
TTGGGGAAACAAAAAATCTTCCAATATGGCCAGATAGAGCTCACCATTGACCGTAACGGCAGCTCCTTGCTCGTTTTCTCGTTGTTTCGCTTTCGGCAACAGCAGCAATGTTTTCGATTGAGTGCACTAGACGAACACGGGAACGCATTTTTTTATCCATTAACGAACCAGTTTCGCGCACGCGCTTCCCAAATTTATCCACAAACTGCCTGGAAGGTGCTTTATTTCGACCGACGTAATTTTCTTGCAGTTTCGTTTGAAGCCTCTCCATTTTGGAAGTAAGTCTTCAGTATTTCCCGATTTTCTTCGAGCGTAAACTTAACCATTTCGTAAGCCGGAGACCTTTTACAAAATATTAGACACAATGAGAATGTTACTACAGCTGTCAGACGTCAAAAAAATGGTAGTTCAAAATCAACCGCTGAATGGGCCACCCGTTATTTAGAGGTGGCTCAACGGGTTCAAAGTTTTTGAATTTTTACCAATTTTTACAAAACTTATGATATAAGAAATTTAACTATATAAATTTGCAATCGAACTTATGTATAGTTTATTTACTGACGTTTATGCTAATTAGTGAAAAAAGAGCAAAGGCTACCATAGCTTGCATTTTTGCTGTATGTCCATCTGATGCTCGTTAAAAGAAATGATATTCTTTTTAACAATTGATTTATACCAAATTATTAGCTATTGTTAATTAATTACTTGAAATAGAATAAACAGCTAATGTCATGATATTTTTTTATTCTTTTACTGACCTTTTTTTCGATAGAAAGACATCATAAGCTAACTCCGTTTAATAAATCGTAATGGACTAATAACAAATACTAATTGTTAAGACGTGAACCTTTTTCTGACTTTTACTTGATCCAAAAAATCCTACTAGCCAAATTTTAATCAATAAGTAAAGTAATTAAACCTTATTTTATGTAAACTCGGAGAACATTTCTGAGCACTGCTAATTAGTTCAAATTTTTCACTACGTGATCATAGTGTATTGCTAATGCGAGGGTATTTTTGAGCCAGGATGTTTGCTCCTCAAGCCTTAGGTGCACCTAATAATGACCTGAATTTAATAAAATCCATCCTTAGATATTCCTTCATTAATTCAGAAATATCGAAGTCAACATCAAAAAAATATTCAAGCACGTATGGTACGTGTCCAAAGAACTTGTTGGATTAGCCCTATTTGACAGTGCATTAAGTTCAGAATAAAAATGATGTTTTGTAAAGGCCTTGCAAAATTAACAAAGGCTCTTCTTTACACTCAATGAATTAAAATACAAAAACTAAGAAGATTTTGCTACAAAAATAATTAAAGAAACTCTTTCAAAGTCTGCTCCTACAACAATTTTTTATTATTTGAAAGATCAAGACTTATGGAATGATCGAGATCACTAACGACAAGGTAGCTCTTTATTCTATCATTCATTTAAGTTGTTAAAGATATTGATGAGCATAGAGTTGGTTTCATTAAAGAATAAAGTGGTCTACCAACATCTGATGAATCGCAGCGCAATTCCTTCCCCCTGTTATCGAAGAAGTTTAGATGTCATGATTCAAGGAAAAGACTCTTTTATGTATAATTTTAATTTAAAAACATATATGCAGTTGAAATTACTCGGACTTTTTATGTTATATTTAAAATTTAGATCAATAATAAATTAGGAAAATATATGAAAGTTTATAATTGAAAAAAATATATTTCTTATACTTAACCCCAAATAAAGTTGGTCTCAAGTGTTAATTATCAACTGCAGCTAACCCCTAATAGTTGTTAATTACGACTACTACAAAGTTTTTGAAAATATAAGATGAATTTAGGCTATAAAGGCTTTTTAATCGAAAAAGGTCTGTAAAAGTTCAGAAAAATATCAAATTTATAGTAATTTGACCTGCTCTGTCTATTTCAAGTGATAAATTGACCAGTGCTAATGATTCAGGATTTGTAAATATGGATATAATTTTTTTTAACAGTAGACAGATGGACATATAGCAATAAATGCAAAGTATGGAAAACTTTGCTCTTTTTGACGAATTTAAATCAAACGTTAGTAGAAAAACTATAACATATTTTCGATCCCAAATTTATTCAGCTAAATTTCACGTGTTATAAGACTTGTTGTAACATGAAGTGCTTAGATGATCCACAGGTAACAATACTTTTTAATCGTAAATTTCAAAACTTTGGACCTTTTGAGCTACATCTAAATATTTTCAAAACCGTTCAAAATTTATATACGATGTCTTTAGCTTAAAAAGGAAAAATTTTCAACCCTCAGGCTCCACATTTCTCAAATTTAAAACAGCTCCACCCTAACCCAGACCTAACTCTGATGATTTGCTGCGGAGTTATAATTGTAAGTCCTTGTCGGGCTCAGAGTAGAATTGAGGATTGACATCGGAGTAATTCTTGCAATTGATCTTGCTTATATCCTTTTCTCCTTCCTCTCTTGTCATAGCCATTTGTAGCTAATCAATGTAACGTCATCACAGGTAAACTGCTCTCCTCTAAAACATTCTTCAAATTGTCAGGGTTACCACTTTGATTTTCAGTTCCTTTTTTAGTATTCCTAAAATGCTTCCAATTGGCAACACTGCTTATAACTTCGTAACAAATCCATATTTGTGCTAGTAATTACTTTATACTTATAACGTATTTGACGTCGTTTTTTTGTTGTTTTTTTTCATTTTCCCATGCTGAAAAAAGAAGCTGTGGCCTATCAACACAAAAGCAAGCAAGAATGATTTATCTCAAAATTGAGTGAAGATTACATTGTTATTCTTTGATGGATTATTGTTCGTATCTATCAACTAATTATTCTGATGAATCCCTTTGGATTTGCCGCAAATTCCACTTAAAGTAGCCAAAATGGATTGTCACAATAAAAGACTGATAAATTATTGGATTTGTTTGGAAGTGGGTCATATCAGGGCCAAAATTAGTTTCTTAAATTAAATAAAGGTTATAAATTCAGGGGCGTGGGTAGAGGAATCCCCTCCTAAAAAATAATGAACTTTTTATTCTTACTAAAAATTATAATATTTGAAATTTAATTTAATTTGTCAAATTTTTTTCTAAAAAATTAAATTGTCTGTGATTAGCTATGGATTTTCAAAATTTTATGCGAAAAGTTTAATATTGTACTTAAGAAATTGATTTTAAAATAATTTCAAAAAATATTTATATTTAATTTTTATTTCACAAATCTTATTCAAAAATTTGATTTTTGAGAACAGTTCTAGATTTTTTTTTCTAAAAATTCCGTTTTTTGAGAATAAACATTGGTTTTGAAACAATTTTGAATGTTTAATGTTCAAAATTTAATTTTGAACATT
>NW_027296115.1:0-1654 GCF_016086655.4 Lepeophtheirus salmonis | reverse complement strand
TTTTTTGTGGCTTCTGGTATTAGATTGAAACTAGCGCTTTGCAACATAGCCCAAAAGGATGTTAATATAGCCTCTGAAGTTGAATTTGAGTCTTTTTTCTATAAAAATTTAGGAAGCTTTTTCGTCGAAAAATCGATCCCCAAGCCATCACAGGAGGGGCTTTGATATGTTTGGTCACAATTTTTTATCCTTTATTGATGTTTTGGATATATTTTCACGCCTATTACGGTATTTAATGGCCTCCGAATTAAAAAGTATCTCACTACTGAATACAATGTGATAAGGCTGAATTAATACGAAAACGTAGATAACTACAGAGGTGGTTTTGTTTTTTCTCAATAATTTTTTTCTTCCATCTAAGCAATAATTACATCCCCTCCAGGACGTACATCCCTGCCCAGAGTGGGATTACAAAATCATTCTCCGTTTTTTGATATCCAATGAATTTGAAATACTGAAGATATAATATCAAACATATTAAGAACATACTTATAGACTTGTTCAAATTTTTAACCTTTTTTCAAACCTTTTAATTATTTTTATAAATATGTTATTGACCCTTTATTTGTGTTCAAGGGTAAATTTTACCCAGTTGTGAAAACCATTAAGTAGCCTGGGAGTTTGTAAAGTCAGTAAAATTGGCCAATGATGTTGCTGAAAGAGGCGTAAAACTCATAAGTGACTTTGCAGCTCGGATTACCTCCAACCCAGAGTAGAAAAACTGTTTTCGGCAAGTTGTAGGCTACCACAGAAATACATAAACTAGTTTCAAGAAATCTATTTGAAACCATAAAGATTTCCAGTATGTTATATTCTACTGTTTTTAGTATTGAGTTATTAGCTTTGTTCAAGGAAAAATGAATTTTTATATTTTATTCTATTTTTATACACATACGTCAAGATAATAATAACTTAGGAGAATACTTCAAAGACCGGGGGAAAATATATAAAACAAGCATTTTTTTAACATTTCCGGTAAAATTTACCCATATGTACAAATAAAGGGTTAATAACATAATTATACAAATTAAAGCACAGTTTAGATACCCATATAAATGCTATAAAATTAGCCATTGCGAAGCTATACTCAAAAGAATACAAACAATCACGCTATTTTTAGAGCCACCAACACTAAATTTTCAAGCCTCATGCGGCAGGCATAGCTGTCGTATAAAAACCAAATGACTGGTATATTTAGTTTCTATACACCTTGGAGAACGAGAAAAGTCAAATATTAAAAAGTTAAAAAAGTTGAAATTTGAACAGGTCTCTAACGTACTGTAGAACCTTGGAACTCAATGCTAATTCATTTTGGAAGGAGTGTCAAGAAGCGATGCAATAGTCAAGTTACGAATCACTCAATTTTCCATATAAAATAACTGAAAACGTATAACTGTGGCAGTTTTTATATACAACATTTATGCAATATATTTCTTGCTGTCAGTGGCTTGTTGGAACTGGTATAAGTAAATTGCACAAATTGCAAGCAAAAAATGAGATTAATAATTTTAAATGAAGGATTTACAATAGTTTGGATGAGGATAATGCAATTATCGAATATTCCATGTATTGCCAATATATGAATGGTGTCATTACTGACTGTTTTTGTGACTACTTTGGTTGGATTAGGGAGTTTTGTTACTAACTTTTCAGA
>NW_027296114.1:0-533 GCF_016086655.4 Lepeophtheirus salmonis | reverse complement strand
TTAAATTTAATTATTAATTAAGTGTCTGTGTGATGTGTATATATAGTATTGGCAATGTGCAAAATGCCAGGGTAATCTATAAAATTTTCAATAGAGTGGTCAATCGTTATTTTAACTTGATTTACATTGTCATTTTAATTAATTATGGGTAATTTGAACATTAAAAAATTCAATGCTCAACAAATTGATCGTTGAAGATTTGATTGTTGTACAATTTGATTGCTATTAATTTGATTGAAATATATATAGTGTTCAAAAAATCAAACTACGGTATGATAAGAAATTGTCACTAAAGACTCAATTCTTTTTTGCAATATATTCCTCGGCCAACAGGTTGTGTAGGTAGACAGCTGGCCCCTAAGAGGGATCATAAACTATCTTCATTTGCATTTTTTTTGTGTGTTATCAAAGCCAGAAGATTATTTCTGTACTAAAGGAAACAAAGAAGAAAACTAACATAATCTAGAGAAAAGTAGGAATTTCTACCAAGGCCCCTTTTTATGGAGGATACTAACCCAAGGCCAGTGTAAAAG
>NW_027296113.1:0-791 GCF_016086655.4 Lepeophtheirus salmonis | reverse complement strand
GTTTGTAATTTTATTTACAAGTTCTAATTTATTAAAAAAAAAAATCATTGAATTAATTTCCTATTTATGCAAATAATTAGTTCGATACAATGCCGAAAGGAATTGGTAGCCTTTAATCATGTCTGTGGGGGAGACTTTGTTTCAGTATTTGATGATGGAGGCCTTCAAATAGTTAATGCTATTGTGTGAATTGTCAAAGACTGTTATGTATTGTCTTTTATTTACTTTTATCTCATGACCTAGGGATTTGTTTTAATTAGATAGTAATGTACCTTTTTATTATGTAGAATGTAAATGTTTATGCATTTTAGTAGTTATGTCTATATACATTCTTTTAGTATTAATGCCTTACAGAATATATATATCAGTGTAGGATTGTACACCCAATCTAAAGGTCGTCTTATTGGCTTTGCACCACGAAGACCTTCCTGTCAACATTCCCTAAAAGAAGTAAACCGTGGGATTAATATAAATTAGGACAACCTTTTTCCCTTCAAGCGTAAATAAATATATAATTTATGTTAAAGATAATTCTAAAATATACTCTTGTATAGATATGTATTTTTCTACAAGGTATATTCGAATTTGGCTCTTTGGTATCTTCACTTAAGCTGGCGACTCTTAAGAAATATTCGTTGAAATAAACCTTTCTGTTTTCCATATGGAGTTTATATGTTTGGTGTTTTTGTGTAATTATTTTTCCAAATTTGTACTAAAACCTTGTAATTGCGTTTTGTAACCGGATTCAACTTCCTGTTACTAATTTCAATATGATTTTGACTTAATACGTA
>NW_027296112.1:0-552 GCF_016086655.4 Lepeophtheirus salmonis | reverse complement strand
TTTTGTTCCCAAAAATAAGTCAAAAAGGTATATTGGATAAGTTATTTCTCGGCCAAAAAAAAATTAATTAAAAAAACCCCCGCAAACACCCTATGAATGTTGGGAAAAAAAGCAAACAAATTTGAACAAGACTGAAAATGGGGATATATGTACAAATAGAACCTATTCAACACTAGTCATAATTCAATTTAGCAAGAGCAAAATTGAATTCAACCAATCAACAAAGCACAATCATAGAAATAAGCGAAGCCGAATCATGAAACATTTTGAAATTTTTTTGTTAGGGAGTAACTCTGACATTATTCCAAAAGAATCACAAAATATTAAGGGTTAGTTTATTTTGTAAGTATCTAAAATAAAGGCACCTAATACTAATACTGCTAATAAGAAGTAAAAGTAGAGTAATCAATAGTGGCCAATTTACGTGTATTTGGTGTTATTGTAAGTTAAAATATATATTTATCTTTGTCACAAACTGGTCATATAAAAATATCTTAATCCCTTTGATGTACATAGGCCATGAAAGGAATTATACTAATAGTTCATGTATAT